>NC_040036.1:37877806-38177806 GCF_003713205.1 Coffea eugenioides | reverse complement strand
GTACAAGGGTGAGTTAGTTTGAGAAAGGAACGGTTCAGCGGTATTCTTTTCCATCAATCCATCTTCTTCTTATTCTTATTTTTTGATGCTAACTTTTCTTTTTTTAAATGCTTAGTTTGGTACCTTTTATAACAAATAATAACTACAGAGACTAGATTTGCAATTGCATTGCCAAAGTTGGCAATATTGTCCAATGGTTAGTATCCCCTTGCTCAATGTAAATATTCGAAAACAAGGAGGATTTGCACTTCTTCTTTGGATATGATATTGTGGAGTGCCTTCCACTCACATTTGTGGTCTGAATATGGATTTGGTAATGGTAGATTTTGTTGTTAACTTGATACATTGAGTATTAAAGCAATTATTTGAATTATTTAAAGAAAATCTTAAATTTTTCCAATGGAATTTATAATTTTTCAAATGATTTAATCTTTAAATATTATATCCTTTTAAAATAACTTTTATTCCTCAATAATTAGTATTTCAATCTAGTCATCGTACTTGCACTTTGAGATGCAAAATCTAATATTTCTTACAAGTCAAAAATTGTACAGGCGTTGCACATAAGCTGCACATGTGTTAGGTACTATTTGCTAACATGGTTAATTAAAGAGTTATTTACAATTGGGTTAATTACTTTATTTATTTTTTTAAAAAAAAGATATCTTTACTTATAAAAAGGTATACGTGCCTATTTTCTTGGCTAAATTTTGGGATGTCTATATAAAGAAGAAATAGACGTATAGTATAAAATTCTACACATGTAGGTTTCCGCTCCATCTTAATTTGATTATCCCCCTTTATCCTTTAGTTGTTTGTGTAGCTAGCACAGGCAGTATGTCATTAATGGGGGTGAAATTCTATACTTATGGTTGGACGTATACTTCTACCCTTTAAATGTGACTTTGTCGCATAACTTCTATTTGAACTTGTACGGATTCCAGGTTCAATTTTTGCTTGTCTTTGTATCAGCTTTAAATATTATGTGTATGAATTAAATTTGGCTATCCTAATTTTTTGAAGAACATAAACCAAATTACCCAAAACTGGAGTGGATGAAGGAGGTTAAGTGACACCTCATTTATGACAACTATCTAGAACAAACTAAGACTTTTTGGCTAAAACTCTCCTAGTGTTATTGTTCTCTCAAATGAGCTTCTGATCTAACTAAGTGGTTTGGTCAGTACATTGAAGGCTACGTAGTTTAGATCAATCTTTATTGCTATAGTATAAGTAATATATTTTCTTAAATTCGCAGAAGGATCTTCATAGAGGTGAAGGAGCATTGACGACTCAACCTTCAACAAATAGAATGTATAATTAAAACATGAGCAATTCTTGCAAATTTTATTGTGAATACATTACATTAAAAAAATGAAAAAAAAAGCTACAGAATATCAAAAATAACTATTTTTATAGTGTTACCAATGAAGTACCAAGGGCCACATTGTTTCTTCAATATCATTTTTGCCAGACGAGAGAGGCGAGCAATATCTCTACAAATCCAGAGTATGCTGCTTGAGTGATGTGATGAAACAGACATGCAACTGAGAAGATATGGGTCTAAAAATCAATGACTCAAAAAAGACAAAAAAAATCTGGATGACCGTCAAATTATATATTACTTGACTTTTGGCCCTCCAACTATTAAGTGTATATTTTTGATCGCCCAACTTGTGAAAGGATATACTTTTTACCCTTTTGACTAGAGATAATTTCAGAAACCTCCCCAAAAATTTATAGTAATATCACTTCGCATTTTGAAGTTTCAAAAGTATTACTTAACTCCCATATTAGTGAGATGGGACCATTAGTCACTATCATGGCATATGATTTGACAATATTATCTTCGCTACTTTAATAATTTTTAGGCCAAACATTATAGAAGAGAAAATTTTTAGGGAAAATATGTAAATCTTATACTATAATCAATTTGGTAGAAATTTCAATATAAGACAATACAAAAGGGTAAAATTAGGAGAAAAATATATCTCTCATTAAATGATTATTACAAAAATATTTTAAATGATACAAGGGTGAGATTATCACAAAAGGAATGGTTTTAAGGGAAGTTAGTGATATATTTGAAATTTTAGAAGTGCCATGTGATATTAACATAAACATCGTGGGAGGTTTTTAAAATTATCTCTAACCAAAAGGGTAGGGATTGTACCTATTTATAAGTTTGAGGGACAAATTATTCACTTAATAGTTGGAGTAAAAGTTAACCAACTTAATAGTTTAAAAGCCATCCAGGTTGTTTGCCCCTTAAAAAAATGAGGAGACGCACCTAACTTTTGTCATGGAACTTTTTCTACAGTCTTGATCGCCAGTGTTGGCAAATTTTGAAGGGTTAGCAATTTTTTCACCTCTTTTTTAATTGCCTCAAAAACTTGGTGGCTTCTTTGATGTCTGCAAATTCTACCTCTAATGATCGCCTTCCTTGTGTCTCTACAATTTCTTAACACAACTCAGAGCATCATCCAATTTGTTTTGCTTAATTAGATATCTCAGAGTCTTATCAATGAATTATGAGATCACTAATAAGATACCAATACGAAGAAAAAGATTCTCAAAGTGAAGTTTCCAAGGCCAACAAGGAAAGTTTGAAGTTAGGAGAAAATTACCAATAATTCCTAGTTCTCGAACAATTTGGTATCCAATAAGGTTCCTAGGATTGTCTTGACTTCATCTGGGGTTAACTTAAAAGATGTCATGGGAATGACCTGCAAATTACAAACACTAAAACTTACATCAAATAAACTAAGAATTTATTTCAAATAATTTGGATGAACAATCGAACTTGTAATTTTTTTTTTTGCCTGCTATATAAAGCTAGAACCAAAACCCACCAAAACTACACTTAAAATTCCCTTAATGGAAAGCGGTAAGCCATTCAACACTACAACAAAAATGGCTTTTCCTGACATGTCTATAAGAACACTTGTTGGTTTGTGTCATTATAGCACTTCTATTATGACATTTGTTATCAACTCAATAATATACACTCTAATTTTTTTTTTATTTTATCTGATATAAAATAATAATGTGCCTTTAGACTACCTATCATGACACTTGAGAAAATGTGAGATATACCAAAAAAAAAAAAAAGGCACAAAACAACATCATATATAGTGAATTGGCGGAAGATTCATTTGCTGTGAAATATTCAAAACTTTCAATTTGCCGGCCAAAACACTTAGTCAAATTTTGCGTCTTCTCATCTCTCTCACAAAAAACACTCTCTCCGCAAACTAACTCTCCGCAAATTATCTCTCAGCCAAGTAGGGACGTTAAGACGGAGCTTTTTGTAGATGGCGCAAGACGATTGCAGATGGGTAAAGGAAACCTGGAAAATAATAGACCACCGAGGTACTAAATGAGACTTTCTTCCACTTTCTTTCCTTTCACTCTTTCTGGCTCCCGTGACCAGTTAAAGTAAGGAAGAATTAGCCACGGGAACTATGAAAAGGGTTCCAGACTCTCCTTTCTAAGAGTATCCCGCCTTTCCTAGCATGGGGAGCGATTACAACCAGGAGGAGAAAGCCACAGCCGAATCCTTGATTTGTGAGTACCGATACCGATCCTCTGGCCTAGCCTGTTTGAGATTGAAATGGATATAGTAATAGTTTATAATTTGAGTGCACTTGTTGTTTAGCTTTATTCCTCTCGGTTGTCTACTTGATTCATGTGACTATTTTGTTATGGATTTGTTGCCTATAACCTGTTCGATAAAATGTCTAGACAACCTAGAAACTGGTGAATCTTAGAAAAGTGATTACAAATAAATCTCATGTGACCAGATACTTCGTGTGAAAGAGTCTTAAAAGGATACATGTTGACAAGCCAGTGAAAGAGAGAAGCCTAGTTTATTCAATTTGAATTAATCATAGTTTACATGGTTCTGAGGGGTGAAACATTTTAGTTATTTGCATGTTATTACAAGCTCGACAATTACATCTGCCAAGAAAAATAAAAACTACGACTCCATTGAATTGTGATTAATGGTGGCTTGGTTTGCTAAAATAGGAAAAGTATGCCTGAGTTAGACTGGAACAAGGCCGAGACTAATAATGGGGAAGGCAGAGCTGATGAGGCTGATATTGAATGACAAGGATGGTCACTTCCAAAAGCCTCCACAGAACCCTCTTGTGGACCTTTTAACGCTGGGAGTCTCAACCTTGGAAGGTGAGAAATGGGCCAAGCGTAGAAGGTTAATTACTGCTGCATTCCACCATGAGAAGCTGCAGGTAATCCCTGCTTTCTACTAGATTATTGTGGAATTTCTGATTTTTTCTGCCCCACTGCAGTGTAAGTAATGCTTCGTGGAATGCATCATATCTTATTCTAGTAGGCTTTTGGCTATTTAGTTGGTGTCTTATAGACTAATGGTCGGAAGAGGAGGGCAGACAATTTCTTTTTAGTACATTTGACCAAAAAGAATGTGAAACATAACTGAACATTCTTTAATTAAAGGATTAATTTTTCCTACACTATCAGCATTGGATGAATGACAACTATGCAAAATTTGAATTTGAAATTCAATTTTTGTACACATGTCATGAATCCAACGATGATAGTGTATACACTGTCAGTGTAGGAAAGATTTACTCTTAATTAAATGCATTGCAATAAAAAGAACTTTTCTGAGGTCAACAAGTTATGCTAAGGAAGAGCAAAAGTGCATTATCTTGATTAAGTTGCATGCCTAAACTGTTAATATAAGTGAGCTTCATCCCTATGTACTTATGACTTAAAGAAAGTAGGGAATGGTGCCAGAGTTTTTAGCAAGTTGCTGCAACCTGATTGATCGATGGAAGATGTTGATTGCATCCGATGGATGGAGTGAAATTGATATCAATCCTGAACTGCAGAGCCTTTCTACAGATGTGATTTCTAGAGCAGCCTTTGGAAGCAGCTATAAAGAAGGGAAGAAGATATTTGAGCTTCAAAAAAACCAAGCAGTGCTGGATACATGTTGTCAAGCCAGTGAAAGAGAGAAACCTAGTTTATTCAGAAAATTTTTTTTAAAAACCAAATGATTCAATCATTCCTTTCTTGTTCAGTTGTTTTTATTGTTTTGTAGTAAATTCCTTTCAAGTTTCTGTTTCTGTTCCTAATAACTGGCAATAATCTTCTGGTGACTAGTTGGAGCTTCTATCCTTCTTGATCGTTGAGCTGTGCCTCGTTGAGTATGAAATGCTTAGATTCCCCCCGTCTCTCTTAGCAGCAGTAGCAATCTTTATTGCACAACGCTCTGTCAATGGGTTCAAGAAGTGGACTAAGACATGCGAGAGGCACACAAACTACACTGAAGATCAGCTTTTGTAAGTGGTTCCTTATGCTTTTCACACATTAATGAATTTTATTGCTAGCTATGATGATCTAATGATCCCAACAAACTTTGTGCATAGGTGGAACCAGCTGAAGATTGATGGGGTATTCATGGTTATGACTGAAGGCTCTCATTTCATTGGAAAGTTTGGAAGCTACTGCAAGTTCTTTCTACTTGTTAAGGAAGAGAATATTTTAGTTTGTGCACATGAGGATCTTTTAGTTTGTGCACAAGAAAATCTTTCAAGTTTGAACTTGTTAGGGATTTGTTATGTTAGTACTTGTTATTGACTTTTAGTTCCATAAATTATATTTGAGCATTGACTTTTGTTTTTAGATTACTATATGCATTCTGTTCTTTGGGATAATTTTACAAGTCCTTTGGGTTTCTGATTGACGGAATGTATAGCAGAGAGCACTACCTACAAGTTACTTCTATATAAAAAAAAAAAAAAAAAAAAAATTCCTAGCAATCAAAAGTGGCAGCATAGAACTCGATATCCTAATGTTGTACTATAGCTATCCTGACACTTTCGATTATCAAGAAAAGGGATATTTGTTGACAGATGGGATGCTATAACAGAATAATTTTCCTGACACGTTTGAATACTACAAGCCTATCTCCACATTGGAAGGGACGACACTCGTTCGAGGTGTGAGAAAAGGTAAAGTGTCAGGTTAAATTATTTATACTGACACTTTTAAATGCCATTAAAAGACATTTTTGTTATAGTGCAACCTGACAAAGCACAAGGAGCATAAGTTAAAGTCCTAACATAAGCATTGCCTCTGGCCTAGGGCTGCAAACGAGCCGAGTCGAGTCGAGTTTTGAGCTAATCGAGCCGAGCCTCGACTAAATTTTACCAAGCTCGAGCTCGAGCTCGAGCTCGACGAGCCGGCAATTTTCAAGCTCGAGCTTGACTCGAATCAAGTCGAGCCGAGCTCGAGCTCGAGCTCGAAAAAAATAAAAAATAATTATTTTATTTTTTAAAAAATAAATAAAATAATATTTTTTTCTTAATAAATAATAAAATATTAAGGATATATACGTAATTTTACTATGAAAATAAAAATAAAAAAAATATATATATAATATACGTAATTTTATTATTAAATAAAAATAAAAATAAAAAAATATATATATATATACTTAAGCTCGCGAGCCGGCTCACGAGCTAACGAGTTTAATATTCTGAGCTCGAGTTCGAGCTCGAGTTTGACTCAAGCCGCTCGCGAGCGGCTCGATTCGTTTGCAGCCAGCTCGCGAGCGGCTCGATTCGTTTGCAGCCCTACTCTGGCCCTCATCCATAGCATTAAAATGGTGCTACTAATGCTACCACAGAAGTACAAAAGGGCACAATGATACGAGTCCTAAAAACTGGCCGTGCCTTATTTCAAGATCCGCTCATGATTCATTGGGGTCCAATGAATAGAGTTAAAAACAAGTGCACGACTTGAGTAAGAACCATAGGAACCATGGCTTAAGACCTAGCTAAGGGTCACGGATTTGTTATGTTTATGTTTTCTAATTTTTGGTTCATGTTTAGTGAGTCATTAGTTAGTTAAGTACACGGTTAGGTCATGTGGACCAATGTTGTTAGCCGAACTTGAGTTAATTTTTGTTTAGCCGAATTAGGTTTAGTATAGTTAAGTCCTAGTTTTAGTTAAGTTAGGAGTTGAGTCTTGTAAACCTATAAAAGGCATCATTTTCGTTCAAATAAGGGTAGACGATTATGCATGAAAATTGAGAGTATTCTCTTTCTTCTTCCTTTGTGAATGCCCTTGATGCAAAGTGAGTCGTGTCTCCTTTGTTCAAATTTTGGCTTATCAATTCAAGATCGCATTGAATTATGGCGCCTTCTACCCTTCTAATCAATCTCGAGCTGTCCTTGATTGGATTAGAATCCATCCAATTTTATCCATAACCTGATCAAGATAGATCATTCCGCTGCCTGTGCAATTCATTTCTTCAAGAGCGGGAGCTTGGAGATTTAGGTTCACATCAGACAACTAACGGAATTAAGAGAGATACAAAATTTACAAAGTACAGAAATTTGTACTATTGGCCTTGTTTTTCTTTCTATGGATAACAGGAAATTTGGAACCATTGGGCAATGGATAAGGAGAGCCACTTTAAAGCTCTCCCGTGCACTAGATCAGGGATTCAAACCCTACCTCATGCATCACAAGAAAGCATATGCTTCCTTGTTTTTTTAATAAAACCCCCCATACAAGTCTCTTTGGACTCCCTCTCCTCATAGTATAGGTTAGTATAAGAATAGGATAGATTATTTCCATTGCCAAAAAAAAAGGATAAATCGAAATTTGGCTAATAGTCAGTATATAATTCAGACATGTAAGCTAGTTATGACTTTTAGGCAACCAAAGCAATACTTCTAAGTTTAAAAAACTCAACACAATATTTAAGTCTAACTTCTTCGAGTTTTACGCATTCAAATCCAAACTACGTAGCTAAGTGTATGGTTTAGTTTTCTTGCCATTGTTAGAAATGGTTTGGACAATAGCTAAAACTGAGATGTTTTAGCATAACTTAATATTTTTAGATTTTTTTCATTTAGGAACACTTTCTTCTCTATGTCCTAAAATTTTCTAGAGTATATACATTAGAAGTTAGTACTCTTTTTTTTTTCAAAACGGTAGAACATTAGAAGTTAGTACTTGGGAAGAAAAAATATACTTCATATGTATATAACTGATGAAATTAGTCATACATGTCTTGCCAAAAAAAAAAGATATAAGAATGCAAAGTAAATGGATTAACCTCAATGTTGTAAGCATCAGCAATGAATCAATCAAAACTATTCTCCAATTATGGATTAGTGCAATGCGACAACTTGGCTTTGAAATAGAGTAAATACTTGTTTGGTGGAAAAGCCATTCTAAGTTCAAGTGTTTATTTTGATAATATTAATTTCTATGAGAGACTTGAGACAGTGAACCATCATTCAATATGTAGAGAAAATTAGGCAGGGATGTACGAGGTTAGTTCATTATTAGCCTTTACTGAATTTCAATGATGGATGTTAATTGATCAAATTTGGAAAGCAGCTTGCTGAGATCTGGGAAGTCCTCGAGAAGTTGCAAAGTAAAGAAAATCAAATCAAGTTCTATGGCTCCAAGAAAAGTGAAAACAACGGGGTAGGCGCAAGACGAGTTAGAGGCTGTCACTACTCACATGTCCTATGCCTAATTTACTGCAATTAATATCTAGGGACAAGTACAAAGATTAAACTACTATTCCTAGAAACAAAAAAAAATTAATGATTTGATGCAGTTCCTTGTATAATGACAATGAAATTTTGCTAGTCTTGAACCAAATGACTTCTTGACTATTCTAATTGCCACATAATAATTTATGAAAACATGGTTTCTATCATGAAAATTGATAGCAATCGAACTAGTACAAGTAATTAAATTGTTAAAATGATAGCAATTGTTGGGCTTCATGGGTCCAGCCCATTTTTTGGGCCAACTCACAACAAAATCCAAAGCGCATCTTCATTAGGTTTCCAAGTCAATGTTTGACCTGAAATTATAATAAGTTACTAGTATCACTTGTTTGATACATTTATGGTAGGAAGCCTTTCACCCTTCCTACAGTAGGCAGTTACTCAGAGCATGACACGTGTATTTGTAAAATGAGGAGCTCACGGACCATTATGTTGCAATGGTAATACGCGTGGAAATAAACCAAACAAGACATGTCTGGATGCAACCTTTTTTCCCCTTCCAATAGCTCCATTCACTGTGTATTGTTTCTCCACTGCTTTATTACATTTAAAAAATTGTGAAACTATAATTTTCTGCACCTAATATACCAAACAATTTAATAAAATTAATAACAACATACCAACAATATATACCCATGACATAAATATACTAAGCAATTATAAAAATTATTAGGATTATATAGTTACTTTAGAAGTTGCTCCCAAATACTGTGCAACTAAATTTTTCATTCAAACTAACGATGGTACAAAAAAAAAGACTAATTAATGAAAATACGATCTCAAAAAATTTCTAATTCACAGTCACAATATGTGAATTCGTGATAAGTACAAAAAAGTATGGTACTTTGATCATATAATGAAGGGAAACCATAAATAGCAGGCCATTTACGGGAAAAGTTTGCATTAATAAAAATACCAGCTCTTCACGGCTTTTTTACCAGTCCTCCAACGTATGAGCAAAGTGCCAATAATTAAATTAGTAATTTTTTCGATTTATACCTAATTATTTTTTTTTTGTGCATTTACACAAAAAACAAATGAATTTTTTTTATCAAAAAGCACAAAAGTCAAAATGATTAGTCTAAAAGGGAAATCAATAGCAGATATGTACAGTACTTGTATTTCACGTTCGAAATGCTACAGTGCTGTTTTTTAAAAATACCCCCAAAAACATTATAATGTTTTTGAAAAATACCCCTAAAAACATTTTAATTTTTCAAATAATATTTTTGGGGGTGTTTTTAAAAAACAGCACTGTAGCATTTCGAACGTAAAATACAAGTACTGTACATATCTGCTATTGATTTCCCTTTTAGACCAATCATTTTGACTTTTGTGCTTTTTGATAAAAAAATTTCATTTGTTTTTTTTGTAAATGCAAAAAAAAAATTAATTATGTATAAATCAAAAAAATCACTAATTTAATTATTGGCACTTTGCTCATACGTTGGAGCACAGGTAAGAAAGCCGTGAAGAGCTGGTATTTTTATTAATGAAAACTTTTCCCGGAAATGGCCTGCTCTGTATGGTTTTCCTTCATTATATGATCAAAGTACCATACTTTTTTGTATTTATCATGAATTCACATATTGTGACTGTGAATTAAAAATTTTTTGAGATCGTATTTTCATTAATTAGTTTTTTTTTTGTACCATCGTTAGTTTGAATGAAAAATTTAGTTGCACGGTATTTGAAAGCAACTTCTAAAGTAACTATATAATCCTAATAATATTTATAATCGCTTAGTATATTTATGTCATGGGTATATATTGTTGGTATGTTGTTATTAATTTTATTAAATTGTTTGGTATATTACGTGCAGAAAATTATAGTTTCACAATTTTTTAAATGTAATAAAGCAGTGGAGAAACAATGCACAGTGAATGGAGCTATTGGAAGCGAAAAAACGCTGCATCCAGACATGTCTTGTTTGGTTTATCTCCACGCGTGTTACCACTGCAACATAATGATCCGTGAGCTCCTCATTTTACAAATACACGTGTCATGCTCTGAGTAGCTACCTACGGTAGTAAGGGTCAAAGGCTTCCTACCATAAAGGTATCCATCACTTGTTTTATCTGAGCAGCGAGTAATCAATCAACAGAATGATCATCCGCCATTTTGCCTTGTGAGATTAGTCAAGTGATTAGCCGCCAACTTTGTGGAGTTTCGAAGAGAGAGAAAAAGGAGAATTGGGGAGGGAAAAAGCTAGGGAGAGAAGGAAATCATGCAATTTCATGACCTTGATCGGATGTTGATTTGAAACTCGATTAAGATGAAATTTCAGTCATGTGATTTTCTTGTCAAACTCTACCCATCATTTTCAATTTTCTCTCTGTTTGGTAATACCCTTTCAAACCCACTTTCAAAGAAAGAGAGGGTTTTTTTTAGTGTATTTGAGATGTGTTGTATTTTTTAAATTGTTTTTAAAGTTGTTTTTAGAATTTATTACTAAAAATTTGAAAGGCAAAAGCAATTTTTCAAAAACTTTTGGAATCCAAACGAAGCCAGTACTGTTGTTCCACATATAAGTTTTGCTCTCCCAAAGTTCAAACCTGATTTCCTTAATTACTGACAATGTAGGAAAGATTTATCCTTTCTTAAGTGATCAAACTAAAATTTCTTACATTGTACTTTCGCATCATTTGTTTTCAGTAGTTTCACTAGTATTTTGTTATAGTTATTGGAGTTGACATCACCAGTAGAAGTGGCAATATGGATAAATGGTTCACAATTAGTTTTGACTTAATGGATAATGGATGAAATTTATCCAATCCATTTAGATTAAATGGATCTAAATAGATTAAATAAAAACCAATTATCCATTTATAATCTATTTAAATATTTTGGTTACTTTTTTGTCTGTTTTACCATTTCTTGTAATATGAAGATACTTTATTATGTAAGTGTGAATTTTAGGGAATTTGGGTGAGAAAGAGGACAAAGTACTTAGTTTTATATATAAAAAAACCCATACTCATATCTACTCAATAATCAATCACATAAAGATAATAGTAGATAACAAGCTAAATTCCTAATGTGTACATTAAAATGCCATATGTCTAACCATATCAAGGTTTTAAATTCAAAACTTTATTATTTTTCTCTGTCTTATCAAGTAAATATGATGCCATTCTTGTGAACCTTTTTCATCTCCTCTCCCGAAGTTGCTGGTCTAATACGTACAAAGCATCTCTCACTTTTTTTTTCTATTTACTCAAAAGCATCCACATCTAATACGTACAAAACATCTCTCTATTTTTTCATTTACTCAAAAGCATCCATATAAAATAATATGAGTGAAACTTGGTAAGTAATATATGCATCCAATTACCTACTACTTACAGTCAATGATCAATATTTTACAGCTTTTGAAGGCATCAAAGTTATTTAATCCAATAAATATTCCAAGTTTAAGAGGCAGGTTTGGAAGAACCAAAACCTTCAGAGAAGTTCAAAGTATTGTCAATGCTGTTAATGAAGAAAAAAGCTACACAACAAGTGTGCATGGCCACAAAAAAAAAACAACTATAAACACCAAGGCTGATATAAGAAGTAAGAGGTCAAGCAAAATTGTTTCTAGCCAATGGCAATCTGTAGGTATAGAATCAATCTTCAACAGTCTTCCATCCATCAGGGCACGAGGCATTTCATGTTTGGAACACAGAGTCATAAAGTTTTGGGAGCACAGAGTTGCAGCACATTTAAAACTGTTGTCAAAGAGCAATTTGCATTAGTACTATAAACACATTGTACATGGGATGAAGCAGCATAGGATTCACTGCATTTCATGTGATATAGCATCAAATAATCACCTCTAGGCGACAAATTAATATGAAATGCAGATAAACTCAAGTGTGATTCTATGACTATCTTCACTATATATCACCTTATCTTGATATTACTTTGTGCGTATAGCATTTGAAGGACAAGAATGACTGTCGAATTGAAGGCATTGTAAAATAACATGCAAGGAAGGACTAAATGTGAGACATCAAAGTGTCAAGCACACTAAATTAACCAAGATTTGTGATCAAGTAAAACCTACCTAAAACAACCTTGAAGCTCCAATTCTTAATCGAATAAACCACTACTATTCCCTAAAAAAGGCAACACAACATTGAAGGCCCAAAACAAGAAATAACCCAAAGCAAGTATATTCAGACTTTTGCCCACATTCTACATAAACAGAAATGAAATGTAGCCTGAAAGCCCAACAAGAAAAAAAAAATATAAATATCTGATTGCCTAAACTCATTAGGAGTTATAGTAGAATTAGTTTAGTTGCATCAGGTGAGCAACATCATACTAAGATTTTTGATCTTTCATGAAACATATTTTCAAAAACAGATTGCCAGTATGATTGCCGTTCAATATAGGTGAGGAATCTAATACAAACATCCCTCTTAAGAAGCATAGTGACAGTTGTATCTATGAGGTCCTGAAATTTTACTTGTCTTTATAGCTCTTATTTGAATTTACTTGCCTTAAATTCTTGGTTATTTTAATGGTTGAATTTGAGCCAAGGGAGTGAATTTTGTTAAGAAAAGTTTCATAATCTCAAGTTGTTAGAAAATCCGGAAATTTTCACAGGAGGCTCTACGCAGTTTTGAGAAATTGACTATAATTTCGTATAGGAAAGTCGGAATTGAGTTCAGTTTGTTGCGTTTGAAACTAGAATCATAGAGTTTCTTACGGTATAAAATTTAGAGTTTGAGTCAATCTCTATAAATTCCAGAAAATTGGTAAAGTTGACTGAAAATTCTTCCCTGCAAAGTAAAAATAGGAATGTTGTAGTAGCTTATGGCTCAATTTGGACCAACTTATGAATTGAATCTCTTTGAGGTGTCTTCTAAAGATTATTAGTATTTGAAGTCTAGTTTTTAACAGGCCAAGTTGTATGAATTTTTGATAGTCATAACTCAAGTTATGAGTTTTCTAAAGGAATGGTGCATACTAGGGAATTTTGGTGTGTTTTTGGTGCATTTTGGCCGTGTGATCACTTGGTGAAGTGTGTGTACTAAATTTGGTGGTTAAGAGTGAGTTTTAGATAAGAGGAACTGTGTGATTAGAAGTATTATTAATAAGTTAGTGAATCATAAGTTAAAACACAAGTACGCGAGAATTAAGGAAAATAGACTTGAACCGACGTGCACCGTTTGTTACCGGTTGAATACTCCACTTGACCAATACTTTCTTACCCTAATCTTCTTGTTTTTATTTCACCTAATCCTCCCTAAATTACCCCTTAAGTCAGCCATCTTTGTTGACTAAGGAAAAGGAAAGAAAAAAAGAGAAAGAAAGCTTGGCTTTGACAAGTGTCAAAGATCCAAGGGTTGGTTGACCAAATGAGTTTTCTTTCTTCTTATCTTTCTTCTTGGTTCATTTTTCTTCATTCCCTTCTTGTGTTGGCCGAAAATTGGGAGAGAAAAACAAGAGAGAAAACCTCCAACTCCAACCTTGAATCTTGCCTTGTTTGAGTTGAAACCACAAAACTAAACCGATTAAACTTGCACCAAGGACCTAAGGAAGCTTGTTGTGGAGTTGTTTGGAGAGAAATAGCTTGGTTCTTCACTTTCTTCAAGTGTTTTGGAAGGTATAAGTCTAAACTCCCTGTTCCTTTCTTATTTTAGCAAAGTATGGGATAGATGCCTTGAATCTTGAATTATGTTGGATGATACTCTAGTTTTGGTGAAAATTGGCGAATTTCAGCTAGGGTTTGTGATTTTTCAGTTTTGACTTATGATGTTTATCTCTAATATGTTGGTATTGAGCTTTGATATGGATTTGTGAGGTGATTAGTAGCATGATTGTGATTTTTAAGGTTCAAAAGCTGAATTTCCAGCTTTGATGAGTAGTTTTAGGGTTGATATGCAAAATTCCAGTATTTGGTGGTGAATTTCAGTTCTGCCCTGTTTTTGGATTCAACTTGGGCTGTGAATTTCTCCATGTCTTTTATTGAATTAGTTTTTGGACAAAACTTAAAAGTTATAGGGATTTGAGTGAACTTTCTACCTGCAAAATTTCAGATCAATTCGATCATTGTAGCTTAGGATTTGACCAGAGCACTTCTGACTGCATAAAAACTCTAATATTCCTGACTTGTTTTTATGTGCGTCTGACCATTCACTTTTGACTCTGAAAATGCGAGAACTGGATATTGATGTCTTCATAGGAAATGTAGGTCTATGTTTTAGCTTCGAAACACCATAAAATTTACCTTGATCCGATATAATTAGCTACAGTTACGTCCAAAACACCGAAGGATGACAAAACTGCCATTTATCCGTTCTTCTTTAAACTGGTTTCCAGCTTTGGTCCATAGTGATAAGTTATTATTTGGTTTGTTTGGTTGGTTTTGAGGCCTTGAATAGATGAATGTTGTTGGTTATCACTTGTGGTTGGATTGAAGGGTTGTTGGCTTGTGAATCCAAGTTGTACTTTGATGGGAAAAGTAAGAAAATAGGGGAAATGCTGTCCAAATTTCTATTACTTGCTCTTATGAATATTAGTGAGATGTAAGGTTTGATTTTAGGGTTAGTTGGATCTTAAGTTACATATGTATCCTTGAATGTACTTCAATAGTAGTATATGAGTTGTTTTTTACCAAGATTTAATATCAACTAAGATGAAAAGTATTAGTTTTAACTCGAAAATTTTGAATTACATTTTGCTCACTTCAATTTGGGATTGGTTGTTCTTGCAACTACTGATTTCTAGAATTTTCTTTCGTTATGTTTGCATTTGAGAAATGACTCAAGATTTTTCATTATTTGGAAGTTCAAATGTTATTATTCACTCTAAAACAGTATTTTCATATTTGCACTAGTAATTTCTTTGGTAATCCGGAGTACAACCCGGAAGGAAACTTTTGACATATCTCTTGCTCGTATTGGTGAGTATTTCTTGCATATTTGTGTAGTAAATAATTGTGTACTTGTTGTGAATATTTGGTTGAGTGTTAAATGCTTTCCAATGCCTGTTAAATGGATTTTCGATGGGCGAATGTGTACTTTATCGCACTTGACCCAAGCAAAAGTGGATTTCACTGATTGAATGCTACTTGTGCATGAATATAAGCCTTTTTACTGAACTGGACCCTTGCCCTTCGTTGCCAGCCAACTCAAGCCAGAAGCGGATTCGGTCGGGCGGCTGGTGACCCTGGGACAGTGTTTTGGTATACTCGAGTATGACTACTGTGACGGCCCCATCTCCCCCTAGGGCGTACCCCAGGGTTCGACGAGTCGCCTGCCCAACTCTCGCCGGGACTCACTCCCTCACTACAAACCTCAAACAAATTACAATATAAATCTCAAATATACATCAAATCATACATACCCCGAGTACCAGAAAGTAAACCCTAGAAAAGTTGATAATTATAACCACCACAATAACTATATACATCTTGCCAATTAACTTATAACAAGTACAAGTTCACTCATCTAAAATCAAAACACTAAACACCTTCCCGAGCGATCCCCCGCGTCGGCCCCCTGCTAAGGAAAACAAATGTAATGGGGTAAGCTATATGCTTAGTGAGCAATCATGGGGAAAAATAAAACTCACATAATTAAACAAGTAAATCAGGATATTTCACATCAATAACAGAAAAGTAACATCACAAGTGTAGGATACGGGTGGCTCCAAAGCCAGTTCAATTCCCCGAACTTGAACGCCTGTTGACACTCCGTCAACCAAGTACTCATGGTCCGCAGACTTCACTTAAAGTACTAGATAGTGTCTCGAACCTTAGACAAAAGGTTACAACTTCCATGAAGATAACTCAATCCATTTTTCAGTGTATCCAAGTTAAATTTGCAAAATATAAAACTAGGACTCCGAAGACTAGTTTATCTTTCTCGTGAAAATTTGACGGCATGCCCCTTGTGTTTACCCATTTTCCAGCCATTTATGGCTTCAATATTTTACTCAATCCAACCCAAAGTTATCCATAACACAATTCCATTTCAATAGCCATTCCATAGGCTCCAAAACAATACGAGAACAACAATTAAGCTAATATCAAGTGCGAAAACAACGTTTACAAAAAACAGTTTTGACGGGTTTTTACGGAACGGGCATATCCGAGGCTACGCTTATCGGATTGAAATGCAACTTATACCATTTCGAAGCTAAGACGAAGGCCTACAATTTTCATGAAGAGCACTTAGGCTAATTTTCAGTGTAACCTAATCAAATTTCCAATTCATATAACCTGGTTCCAACTATTTGGCTAATCAACCGTACTGCATTCAAATGGCCATATCTCAGTCTACCAAGGTCCATTTAAGGCGTTCTTTGTGGCGTTGAAAAGCTAAGACAGGGTACTAAAACTTTCATGTTTTGGCAAATGGCTAAATCCGAACGGAGTATAGTGAAGAAACACAGTCAAGAAGTCTGAACTGTCCACGCGGAACACTGGAATTTAACCTAGAGCAGCGAGGGTATTTTGGGCTTTTCATGTCCTACGTTGCTTCGATTGAGCTGAAATTTTGTAGGAAACTATAAAATACCATTATCTACAACTTTCATGTTTTATACCAAGCCTAATTCGGCCTCTAACTATACGAACTAGAACCGGACAGAACAGGGTGAAATTTTTCCAGAAATCTGGAATTTTTGGTATTTCAAGCCAAACTTCACATTTATCTTGAATCTACCACTACCATCACCTTTAGAATATCATACACTATATATATACATCATATAACACCTAACCCACAAGAAATATAAGCAACTAAATCAAAACCCTAGCTCAAAATACAATCCTCTAATCATCACAACCACGTGAAAATAGGTATCACTAGCTCAATTCTAAGCTTAACAACCAACTTGATTATGATTAATGGAGAAGAAAAGGGTGATCAGCCAATATACCTTAAGTCAAAGCCTTGCAAGAGTGATCCTCCACCATTTCTTGAAAGTTTTGGTTCCCTTAGCTTCCCAAGCTTCCAAACTAACAATCAATCGGTTTAGTTTTTCTTGGTTGCACTCAAATGATTCAAACTCAAGATGGATTGAATTTGTTTCTTTTGCTGTCTCTCTCTCCCTCTTAAGCTCGGCCAAAACCAGAAAAGAAATGAAGGAAATGAAGGAGAAATGAAGGATAAAAGGCAAGAAAAAAAATAAGCAAAGAGCCATAGGGTGGTGACACTTGGCACCACCAAAGCCATGCAAATTTCTCTCACTATCCCTTGCATTTTTGGCCACCAATTTCGGTCAAAGCTAGCTGGAAATAAGGAGATATTTTGCTCAAGTATTAATGAGCTCATGTGGTAAGAAAGTGGTGGTCAAGTGGTGCGGTCAATCGGTAGTGCACGGTACCCGTCGGTTCGCGCCGTTTTTCTTAAAAACACATGTACTAGGGTTTTTACTTCCTATTTTCTACCCTTGTATCATTGCTCCTAATCACATATTATTTCTTACTTAAAAGTCACTTTTAATTACCAAATTTGATCCTTGCTCCGTACCGAAAAAATCATCCGGCGAAAAATCGCGAAAACCCTAATTTGCTCCAATCTTGAAAACGAAAAGTGAAACCCTACTTTCTAGATTCATTTGCACTTATTATGGGGTGCTTGAGTAGTAGGGCCATAATAAATGAATAATTTCCAAATAAAAGGAATTTTAAGAAAAATGTGATGAATTTTACAATTTCATAGAATAAAATTAGGGTTTTGAGTCAAATATGAGAGATTTAAACATAGTCACAAGTAAACTAGGGTTTTTGATTAAAATTTTAGGGTTTCTAGTCTTTTAAAACAAAATAAGGTTTTAAATCAAACCCAAAGAAATAACTTTAGTATCTTCCCTGAAACAAAATAATGTTTTAAAATAAAATGAACTAAAGAAACCGTAAAACAATAGCATCTTAAAAGTTGGGGTGTCACAACTACGAAGGTTGGTAGAGAACTGACCAGTGAATTGGCTAGTGGCGGGAAATGAAATCAATGAATGAATATCAAGAACACTGAAGGAGTTTTCACTTGCAAAAAAGAAAAAAATGTTTTCTAATATTGGAGGGATAAGGAAAATAGTTGGCGAATGAATGAACGAATGGCTCCACGTGAGCATATATCCTTTTAATGAGTGTGTTTTCGTTGCTTTAGATTGTGAATGTTTTCTCGATTGATTGTTATTAAATGACTAATGTTCTTGTTTCAATTGCTTGATTACTTGTTTGGGAACCTCACAGGGCTTTTAACTCATTCCTTTAACTTTTGTTTTCCTTACAGGAGATACAAGCGAGGGCGTGAAACTGGTACATGCTAGCATAGTCTAATTTTTGAATTTTTGCTATTGTACTTGCGCTAGTGCTCGATTAGGGTTGAATGTATCTGGAATTCACAACTTTTGTTATATTTGGGATTGTATGAATGTTTGAGATAGATATGAATGTAAGTACACGTTCCAAGTTTGGGAACTGTTATTTCACTTACTCTTGAGGTTATACCTTATTTTATTTGTTAAGAGTGGACGAGTCCTGGCGAGAGTTGGACAGGCGGTCCCCCAAACCCTGAGGTACGCCCTAGGGGGAGATGGGGTCGTCACAGTATCTCTTTCTTTACAGAAGCAAACATCAATAAATTGTTGCATAATCATTGATTATGCTATTTCCAGCAACATCATAGCAAAACTTAATCTCCTCTAACAAAATATTTAATAGATTCATAAATCAATAACTGTTCCACCTCTAAGCAATTCAATCATCAACTAGAATTTTATTTGCAATTTATAAGTAACAGTCAATAACTATATTACCTTTAAGCAATCCAACAAGTCACATGACTAAACTTCCTCTTCGTAAACCTCTCTATTGGAGTCAAGAAGTTTTGTAACTAATTGAGCAAAATCTATAATTAATGCAGCTTTTTTCTTGGCATTTTATTGTGAAACCATATTAATATCACAAAATAGCAAATACATCATTTCTAAATAAAGAAAAATAGTAATTTAACTACCATAAATATTATGTGCAATAAAAGTAATTTTTAACAAAATAAACAATATAAAAATACTTACATTTTCCACCATATAACCAATCTTTAGTGAATATTCAAGCCTTTACATTCTCTGGCAAGATCGTACTATGATATTTGTTGATAATTTCACTACCAACCCTGAAAGCAGACTCTAAAGCCACTGTAGTAATAGGGATACTCAAAATGTCTCGTGCCATTAATGAATCACTGGATATTGGTTTTTATTTTCTTTCCAAAACTGAAGTACATCCAAATCTTCTTTGATAGAAGCCTATTCTCATTTAAATACAAATCCATCTGTGATGTATTCCTATTCAAGTTATAGTGTTATTTCTCATACATGGTAAATTCATCTATCTCATCAGTAAGATTAGAAGAAACTCTCTCACTAGAATATGCTACTTGTGAATCTGCCATAATTGAGGGATATAATTGCATATAATTATCAAACATCAAATGCAGTTTCTCACGAATCTCCCTCATATATGTAGAAAAATTCTCGAGTATATGTTTGTCAAACAAAATTATATACGTTACAACATAAAATGTGGATCCAATATCACAACAAAACTTAAGACAAAACTGTAACACTTCCAATATTTGTTAAATTTATCATGCATCGTCATAGCCATTTGAACAAAACCACCATCTAAACTATGCATTTCTTCACAAATTAACTGATGATTTCTAAACCCCATGAAAATATATATTAATAGCAGGATAACGAGATCCAGAAAATAATGTAGTGATATCATAAAACAGTTTCAAAAACAGACATATGCAATGGACCTTTATCCACTCTTCATCTGTTTGATACCATTTATAGTTTGGATCAACTAACTGCAACTCTTGAAATGTTTCTCGATGCTCCAAAGCAAATTCACACATAAAATATGTTGAATTCCATCTTATTGAAATATCCTGTTGAACTTTCTTTTTACAATTCATAGAGACTCTAGCAATTCAACAAATTTGACTTTTCTTGCTTCATTTGATTGTACATACTTGACAAATTCCTGAATTTTTTAAAGAGGTTCCTCAACTATTTCTAGCCATACTTTTACTATCAAGTTTAGAATGTGTGCTCCACAACGCACATGAAAGAACTCTCTATCACACACGAATGGACCAGCAATCTTCAAATAACACTTCAAAACATTCACCAAAACATCACTGTAAGCTGTATTATCCATAGTCAATGAGAAAATTTTCTTTTCAATTCTCCATTCTTTGAGTAAATCCATTACCCTTGTCACCAAAGAGACACCATAATGTGGTGGAGGAATATGACGAAAATTCAATATCTATTTTGGAGCACCCAATCTTTATCAATATAATGAGCTGTAAGCGCCAGGTAACCATCTATAGTGGATGAACTCCATAGATCAAATGTTAAATGTATTCTACTATTCACATTCTTTAAGGCATGTTTAAGATTTTCTTTTTCTCTCGAGTACACTCTCACCATATCTGCTTTGATTGTATTTCTTGATACAGATTTTGCCTCTCCATTTAAGAAGTTGTACAAATCTTGGATGCCCTCATGTTCTACAAATTCAAAAGGGTAATTGTATTTTATAATAGTAACTACAGTCTATTCACGATACATATGTTGATCCAAAGGAGCCCCAAAATTTGTATTCTTTAACTCTCTCCACTTGCAAGAATCAAAATTCTTGAGCATATTAGATGTTCCAGAATTACCTTTTAATAAATATGTTTGTGTACATCAGTAGTCATTGATACAGTATCAAAACCATTCCAAGCAATTGATGTTTGCCTCCTAATATGCTTGGTTGAACTTTCTTCTATAGCTTCTCCACTTTTAGGTATAGAGTTTGTTGATAAAACTCGCTCAATATTGTGCTCTTCTTCTCCTTCCATTTGAACAAGTACCTAATATTGATTGCACCAGAGAATAGAAAAAAAAATCCAGATCTTATTAGACCTCCCAATTCGCCCAAAACTAAATAAGAAACAAAAACTAATTGATCAATGACAAGATGGCATGAAAAATAAAATAAAATAAAATAGAAATATCCTTAGTGAAAGTACTTTTGTTTGAACATAACTCTCTATCAGAAGTAAATAAGAAACATGTGTAACTTGGATGTTCAATAGAAGTAATTGTGAAAGAAAGAGGGAGAGAAGATAAAATTTGGCAATAACTTGAAATAGTCCAAAAGCTTGGCAGCTAATCTCCATCTTGTGCATTTGTATATGGTGCCTTTTCTATGAAAGACATCAAAAGTTCACATGTAAGTGGTAGAAACCAATGGATGCATTGCATCTCAATTTGGCTGCTTAATTAACTCAGCAAGTCATCAAGAAGAAATGATATTTATTTCCCAAAAGAGTTTCTCGCAATCATCTTGAGCTTTACATTTAGCATACACGTTAAGCAGAGCATTTGAAGCAATCTGGCAAGAAACATGGCCTTGTTTAATAACATGGCTATGAAGACCCTTCCCCAAGTTTACATCTAATATTGCAGCACAAGACTTAATAGTATCTGCAAAACTTGATAATCAAGTTTAAAGCTTGACCAACATTTTAACTTATGGAAAAAGAGAGAAAACACTTCTTTCATCTTGTCAACCACAATCTAACATTGCTTCAGTAATAAACACTACAAAACTTAACTCGAGGTTGTCCCATTTAACATGGCCTAACATTAAATCATCAAAAGATAATCTTGAAATTTGAGTTTATCTTCAACTGTAGTTTTCATTGGATAAATACTACAAATAAAGATATCTCTATGGTGCCCATTAGCCATAAAGGAGACTCATGAGTTCACAAGTAGCATAAATGTTTGAAAAAGTAACAACCAGCAATTCTGTCGGAGGAATTTCATCAAACAAATTACAGGTGTTACCAAAGATTAGCTGATTTAGAAGGCCAACCACAAATTATGGGAAAACATTTTGCAACAAGAAGATTCTGACTGGTGGGCTTGTGAAGAAGAATCGAATTTGAGGCAAGGTGTAATGGGAAGAGGGAAAATAGATTATAGGCATTACCAAAAATTATTAAGCACTAAAAGGAAATGAAAGAGCAATTAGCAGAAAGAATTACATATTTGTTGTGCAAAACCAATAGAAAAGAAGAGGCAAAGAAGGACCTACGATGATGATGAATTTGGGGCTGCTTTGTTTTTAGGGCACGACACCACAGATAAGAGAATGTTGAAATTTTGATCTGTGTCCATCTAATGTTGCCGCTTTTAGTCATTTCTTTTATTTGATTTTTATTTGGTTTTTAAGTAAATGAATGTATATGGTTTTTGTGTATAATCCATGTAAGTCCATTTAATGGTTTTACTTTGGTCAACCAATTAAAACAACTGCTATAAATGGATAATCAAAAACCATTTAATTATGCATTATATGGATGGATAAGTGGATATCATTCCAGATTGCTACCTCTAATCACAAATATCAAACAATATACCATTTTTATTCTATTCAGTTATCATGATGTATGGAAAGCACCTTACTTCATAATCAATAAAGGTGTCTTAAAGTAGAGATTAAGCTTATTGATTTATGCATGTTGGTGAAGGCAGTGGTGTTATTGACAACAATCTGTTTGAAAAGGCACTTAGAAGTTAGAATTGTAGGGATGGAGACAAAGTGGCGGCTTTGGGGACAATTGCCTCTACCGACCTTACCAAAATCTCCATATCTATATATAAAATTGTAATTTTGCTCCTATACTTAAATGAAATTGCTCCCACTATCCATAAACAAAATTTAAGCATTAGAGAATTCTTCCCACCAAAATCTCCATAGATGCATACAAAATTGTAGGTTTACATTCACACTTAAATAAAATTACTCTCACTGCCCATCAACAAAATCTAAAGTATTAGTGTACACTTTGTTTATATGTCTCTATATCCAAATAATTTAAAACACTTAAAATAAATGACACTACCTTGTTTAAACAAAGAAAAAGACTCAATTTGCATTTATTTTTCTTCTTCGTCTATTTTAATGTGCTACCAATACACAAATCTATTTGAAAAGTTTTTTTTTAAACTTTTTTCACTACACTTTGGAACACACAGACATTGCTCATTTTTTATTTTATCTTAACAAAATCTAGAGAAAATTTATTAGGGTTTTGAGAGGAGAAGTGGAAGAATATTTATTTGGAAAGTGAGATTTGAGAGGTTTTGTTTTGTTGCTAAATTGTGCATATAACTTTTGGCGTATACTGTTAATTAAACTTTTTTTTCATATTGTAATTATTAAAATTTCATATGTTAACTTTATCCCCGCTGAATTTCCTTTCTAGCTTTGCCCTGCTTAGAAGAATCAATATTTCACTAATAATGAAATGAAGTGATTTTAAGTTAAGTTTTTTATAAGCTAGGTGATGGAGTGGAGAAATTTTTCTTTCTACCTATCACAAATTATCAAACTGAAGATTAAATCAAATTGTTAAATTGTTAAGTTTCACTAAGAGCCTAAGAGCCTGTGTATAAAGGGAGCTAGGTGATGGAGTTAAATTGTTAATTTTCATTGAGAGCCTAAGCGGCTAAAGAGACTATGTATAAGGGGCAAGTATAAGAACTTGACTAGATCAAAGAGGTGTTCTGACACCTCCTTTGCATTTTTTTCATTGCAGGTGGGGTTCAAACCCGGGATCTACAACCCAAAGAGGGACTTAGTCTCTTTTTGGTGGCCACTGAGCCAAAGTTTCACTAATTCTGATTGGGTTAACTTTGCTCATAGGTCATATAATATGATGGCAACATAATACATAGTCGGAGAACTTAATAAATGCAAGTTGGGAAACAACTATGCTTTACTTATTGCACTCTAATTTTTTTCAACAAATATTTCAAAATCTCACTCGATGTTTAGTTTACTTTCAAATCCTGATCAACATTTATGTTTGGTTCTAAAAAAGAAGAAATTTTGTATTTTTTTTACTAAAAGAAAAATCCCATTACTCCAAATTAACGTGTTCCCAATTATCACAAAATTTAATGAGTAAAAAGTCATTAATAAGTGGCCAAATTGCCCTTCTTTGTATGAATATCAACAGTTGCTTTCTTTTCTTCACACAATCTCAAAGTTTCTCTCTCTCTCTCTCTCTCTCTCTCTCTCTCTCTCTCTCATAGGTGGAATTTTGTTTTGGTTTTGGGGTGGAGGGGGGCTGGTTGAAAAATTAATTTTTTTTGCTCTTAAAACGTTGAAATTTAAAAAAAAATAACTTTTGTATAAATTTAAACTTTTGCCTTCACCAAAAAAAAATTTAAAATATTTCAAGTTATATACATAAATTTTAATTAAATTAGAGTTCGTCACCCCAAAATTTGTTTTTAATTCCGTCTATGCTCTCTGAACAAGTGTAATAAGAACAAAATGCCCAAATACATGCATGTACAACTTAGTTGTTGAAGTAAAGGAGGACATTTTGACCATTTAACTAGATTAAGTAATATGAACGACTTTTGACTCATTAAATTCCCTACCTGCGGATTGATAGGAATACATTACAAAAAAAAAGTTGTGTAGTTTGAGGATGTATGGTGCTAAAATTGTCCGTTTGGATTAATTACTTTTAGAAGTGTTTTGAAAATATTTTACTGTAGTAATATATATAAAAAACTTTTACTATAGATATTTTTGGAAGGATTATTGGAATATACTTTGGAGTATCTTTTAAAATTAAAATACTTTTTAAAAATTAATACTACCACCCATAACCCCCCTCCCTCTTTCTCCTCCCTTTCCCTTCTCCTCCACCCCCAGCCTTCCCTTCTCCCCCTCGATTTGGTTGCGGCTGAATTGCAACCAAAAAGTACCAAATCTTCTAGTCGCGATCTGCCTACGAGAGAGGGAGGGGAGGGCCGGAGGGTGGCGGGGAAGGGGAGGGGAGGCGATAAGAGGAAGGGTAGGAGGGGAAGGAGAAAGAAGAAGGCAGGGGGTGGTGACGGTGGTGGGTGGTGGTGAGGGAAGGGTGGCCGCAGTAATGGGTAAGGATAGTGGCAGTGGTGGTGGGTGGTGGGTGGTGGGTGGTCGTGATAGGTGAAAATTGTTGTAAAATTTATTTTTAAAATTTTTTTTGTGTGTATTTGTGAGTTATTTTTGATATATTATATAAATGAGATATTTTTTAAGTTATTTTTATTTATATATTACTGTAATATTATATTTAAAATACTTGTTTTTAAAAAATAGGAGAATCCAAACGGAGCGGATAATTTTTAGCACTTTGCAACCCAAAGATAGTCCAAAGGGGTATTTAGAAATTCTCCAGAACTACAGGAAATTCTTACTTCCCTAAAACCTAGATTAGACCCCAAAAGAGCAAAATCCCCCGCCCCACTTGAACATTCCTCTCTAAAAAAGACGTTTTCCTTTGCAGATTACGATTGATAGTCGATGCTTGTTGATGAGAATCCCAATCGGATCTTCAATTAAGCTTCAAAGGGCCAAAAGGGTTCTTCCTAAATGCTCTGTTTCTCTCTTTCCAACCCCTGTTATTTCATGTCTTCAATCCTATGTCCCCTCTTCTCCAAAAAAACTGGGCCTAATCACCAGATTTTAGCTTTCCATAAATTCTCTATACACTTGTTTTGTTCTAATTCTCATACCAAGAACCCTCTTCCTAGTTGAATCCCTCTGTTTTCTGCACAAGATGAGTGACTCCAAGTCCAAGGTTTGTGTCGTCTTTTGTAATTTTTGCCATTTTTAAAGTTGTTTGATTTTTTTATTATATTATTTATCGTATTGGAAAGATTTACCCTTTTCCTTTGTGATGGTTTTGTACGTTAGTGAGAATTATTAGGTTTTTCAGTTCTTTGTTTCTGCTATATTTGTGAAAGTACTGAGAAGAAGCTCAGATTTTTGTGTGTTTGAAGTTGTGTATGAGTCTTATTTCTGGAATTTAGTATACTTGCTTGAAATATTTGGTGAATATAAGTTGAATTTGCAAAAAATTTAGTCCTTTGACTGAAGAATCAACGAACAATTTAAACTTTGAATGTGATTATGGAGCATTGCTTTTAATTGTGCTATGCGTATGATTATAAGAAGTTGTTCTTTCACCCCATTTTACTTGTTTTTAGTAGTACGGGATTGTTTCTGTAATGTTGGGTTGCTATTCCAGAGAAAAAGATAAGTATTGCAATTAGTAAGTATTTTTTTTTTAGTAGTATTTTTTTTTTGGGTGTTAAGTATGTATCAATTGCTTTCCAGTTGAAAATTGTTTATTTTGATTGGTCAATGTGAAATTAGTCCAAAAGAAAGGCATGTTGGAGGATGTGTAAATATTTAGTTGGTGCATCTCTAATTAGTTGCTGTCAGTATTCGTTCTCAAATTACTGGGTGCTAATGTTGCAATGCTTTTCTGGGTGACTTTATGATGTTGCTGCCTCGTTACAAGTCATTGATTAATGAGTGGCCATCCAGTGATTACTGTTAATTTTTTGGTGAGTTTGTGATTTTGCTGACTCGCTATGAGTCATTGACTGATTTATTGCCACCCATTGATCAATGTTACCAGTTCAAGGAAGTCTTTAGGTGGACTTGCCTGCCTTGCATTTTGAACTTACTTTTGTGAAGCTGTTTTTTGAAAAAACTAGATGGTTTTCGCCTTCTGTTTAGTTTTGTGGTTGCAACTTAGCAGTTAACTGGAGAATTTTTTAGTCATTGGAGACCATAGTCTCTTCCAATTGGGGGATTGCTTAAAGTAATATTTTTTGAAATAACAGTTTCTTTCAAACAAATAAGAATCCAATGCAATAGAAAAATATTTTTTTAATGATTTTTCTTCTCCCTTGGTGGTGTTTGGGGAGAGGAGAGGGGGGAAGTTGGTTTTTCTATTGATATCCTCATATGGTGAGTACTTTGATGCTTTTGCTTTTCTTACCTATGGTTTGCTCAATGTTGCTTTTCTTTTCGTATTGCAGGTGTTGCTTTTTGGTTCATTTACGCAGGATGAAACACAAACTATGCTCAACCAATCATTTAGCAACAGTACCAGGATTAGTAAAAAGAAAGAGTTGCAAGTTGATTCTGCTAGCCCTGTTCAGGAGTTATCTTTTGGTAGTTCTGGCAATGACCCTGGAATACAATTTGGTTCAGTGAAAGCACCTGTAGATTCAATTTTGTCTGACTTGCAAAGGGGCAATGAAGGGCATGGTGTAAATTCAGTTCATAAGCCCATGGGAGGTGATCTGAAAGAAAATGGAAGTGTTGACCAATCTATTCACTTCTATAGCAATGGGAATAATGAGTCCAATAAAATTGATGTTTTGGACTTGTCTGTCTCATGTGTATCTGGAAATGAAGATGAAGCTTTTAATAAATCCCCTACCTTGAAAGCACAAGTTCTTGATGGCGTGGATTCAAAGGGAGCATTTTCAAATGGAACAATTAGCGATTCCTTGGATATGAAGCAATTCAGAGAAGCCCATCAGAGGTTACCTGATGGTCCTTTTGTTGCTTCTGCTGACCTTCTGCCTCGAGGTCTGATCAACTCAGGGAACCTGTGCTTCCTTAACGCAACATTACAGGCTCTCTTGTCATGTTCCCCATTTGTTCAGCTTTTTCAGGAGTTAAGAATATGTGATGTTACTAAGGTGTTCACGTCAAGCCCTTAATTCGATCTTTCTCTGTAGCCTCTACTGTTATATTATCTTTTAATCTGTTATGTGTAGACCATTATTCTTATTTTTTTTTCCAATGTTTAGGTTGGCTTTCCAACACTGGCATCATTTGGTTTGTTCATTAATGAGTTTAGCTTGCCAAGTGGTGTGAATGCAAAGAGAAAAGATGTTTCTGTTATTGAAACTGGTCGGGCTTTTCGTCCTGCCATGTTTGAAGTGGTTCTGAAAAATTTCACTCCTGATGTGCCCACTAGCACAGTTGTTAGGCCAAGGTATGTCTGCATTGCACCGTGTATCTCCTTCCAACTTATCCTGATGCTTGCTGTCATAATGATCTTTTTCCCTCTCTGGTTTAGATGATCATTTTTTTAGGTTAGTCTGTTAAGGCTGATAAATTAAGCGTTGCTTTAGAGGCCTTTTTTTCTATAGCTTTGATGATTGAGTGAAAATTTTTGTCTTTTTGTTGAAGGGATTGCATTAACTACTTGAGTAAATCATGTACTAGAAATTCTCAATGCATAAATGTTAATATAGGTAAACTTCTGTAGTTCTTGAGTAGCTTGAGGTTAACAGACAAGCTGAAGACTACTATCTTGAAGTTGATGATTAGTACAGGAGTTAGATGGAAATGACATTGTTGATGGTGTAATTGAGTTCATTGTGCAGAATGTGTTGTTAAGGCATTAGATTTTATTATTCGCTTTTGGTGTTGTAGCATGTGAAAAATTAGGTTCTGCTAGAGAAAAAGTTACCGCATAAGTCCATTTTATAGTTCCTTTATTCCCCCCTCATCTCGTTCAACATCATTATACATGCGTATCTGAAAGCTACACCTGTGTGTATGTTGTACTTTGAGGGCAGATGTCCTGAAAAGTTTGCTCTTTTGTATATTTAGTAAATTGTATTATGATTGACTACATCATTTAGGAAGCCACTATTATCCTTTACAGGCAAGAAGATGCTCAGGAGTTCCTTAGTTTTGTCATGCACCAACTGCATGAAGAATTACTCAAGCTTGAAGGTCAGTCAAGCTTGAATGGAGGAAAATCATATGTTGTTTCTTCAGCTGAAGACGAGGAGTGGGAGACTGTGGGCCGAAAGAATAAGTCTGCTGTCACAAGAACACAGAACTTTGTTCCTTCAAAGCTAAGTTCAATATTCGGGGGACAATTGCAAAGTGTTGTGAGGGCAAGAGGTAATTGTATTTTGGATGGTTCTTTGTTGCAGTTGAAAATATGGTGGCTTAATGTGGTGCAGTTAAGTGGAAATATATTATGATACAAAATTTTGTTTAAGTTATTCTACCTTTTATGTATCTATTCAACATGAAACAAGTCCTTGGTGGTACATGATATGACAAACATAAACGCATTGATGATTGGTTCATTAATTGTTCACCTAGATCTGGTACCTCTTTGGCCTGTATATTTTGGTTTTACTACTTTACATATTTTTGGTGCAATTCATTTCTGAAAAAAGGGTGGGAGAGTGGAGGTGGTTCAAATATGATAGTGATTCAATACTGTGGTTGCTTAGCATTGATATTTTCTGTTTCCTGCTTTTATGCCTTGTGTGCAGTTGACACCTTTTCTTGATTGTGTGATCAGTTAGTTTTGGATCTTTCTTTACATATGTCCTTAACGTTTCTATCTTTGCAATGTGAATAAGTTCTCTATGTAGCATAATACCTGAATTATTTTATTTTTAAAGGTTTATGATTTTTTTTATCCTATTCTTATGTGAAATAGGAAATAAAGCTTCTGCTACTGTTCAGCCTTTTCTTCTGCTCCATCTTGATATCTCTCATGAAGTTGTCACGATTGAAGATGCTCTTCATTTATTTTCTGCAACTGAGACACTCGAGGAGTATCGAACATCAGCAAGTGGAAAGGTAATCTGTCTTTATTACATAATGTTGTATTTTTAGTGTATTTGAAGATCAGTAAGCATGAAAAACTTGGAAAAGGAGGTTGGATCGAAGGTTGTCTTTTGCTTTTCAGAGAGCTTGAGTAGATAGGTGGGAGTTTATAGTTCTCAATAATTGTCAGGCTCCAGTCTGCTTCTTATTTATGATTGCCCTTTTGTGTTGTTCAGATTAGATGAAATATGGTAATTTTAGACCTTTAGGCCTCTTTATTGTCCACCATGAAAACATTTGATTGCATGATAATTGCTTTGCTTATTAGACCTGACATTATGCAGTGTGGTTTTTTCTTCTTAAAATACTGTTTTTCAGTTGCTGGACTTCTTTCTGCTTGAAACAGACATGCAAGTGTTGAATGGATGGTTTGGACACGTTTTTATTTCTGTTTTTAATTTTTTGCCCTTGTTTATTTATTCTTTTGGTAGTTAGATACTTGGTGGCTTACATAATCATAGTTGGATCGAAGTAAAAACTTTCTCTATAGATAATGAAAATGGATGAGTGAATTAGGACCAATTCCTTTAGCTGGGGTTTGTGGGAGGAAGGGGAGCAAAATATGTCTCATTGTGTGCTTTCTGGTAACCATGGAAGATTTATGTATTGTCTCTTGTGTGTGCTTTTATATTGGAATTGCGAGTATAATTGAAGAATCTTGGAATAGCATAATGGGCTTTAGTTTTGATTTAAATGTTCATGATCTGTCAGGCTGGATTTGCTACTGCAAGGAAATCTGTTAGCATACTGACACTTCCCAAGATAATGATTTTACATCTGAAGCGGTTTGGATATGGAACCCGTGGAAGTACCAAACTACGTAAACCAGTGCGATTCCCTTTGGAACTGGTCCTTAGTCGTGATTTGCTCGTTTCTCCAACTACTGAGGTAGGGATCTTCCAGTGCGTCATATTTTCTTATGTAACTACAAGTTTTTGCATAATAAAATAAATACTTTCATGTTTCAGAGTGTTTATTGTTGAATGAGATGCTTCCTGTAGGATGGAATCTCTATTCCTAAGTCTCAGAACAACAACAAACAGGTTCTTTTTTCCCATGATGTCAGTCAGCAATGACAAATTGGGAAAGCAGAAGTGTACTGAGAACCTAGTTGGTTTCTTTTGAGTTTTGTGGAATTGGGAAAGGTTTTAGAAATATGGAGAATTTGTGGCAATGTGTAGCTAGCAGTACTTTCAGCCACATTGGCAATTTTTGGAAAATTGTAAATGAGATTTAGTTCAATTCTTTTGTGTTGCCATTGTGCAGGGACGAAGATACCAACTTGTTTCAACAATAACCCACCATGGAAGAGAAGCATCAAAGGGGCATTATACTGCTGATGCATTCTACCCCAATGGTCGTCAGTGGTTGCGGTTTGATGACGATTCTGTCACTGCCATTGATACTGGCAAGGTACTCCATGATCAGGCCTATATTCTCTTTTATAAACAAGTGCCACGGTGAGAAATAATCTGTCAGTTAAAAGGCCTTTTCTCTGGGGAAGATGAACCTCTTAGTACTCGCAGAACTGCTGAAGCAACTGTGGAAGCAAATCTTGAACACCCAGATGACAGTTGAGGATAACAAGAAATTTTGTAATTCCTGTATTTTTTTTAGAGCTTAACCGGATTATATTGGTCCATTCATTTTTATCATACTTCAGTGTGAGGGGCAGAGAGAGCGACGACAAAATAAAAAGGATTAAAGGCTTTAATGTGTTGAAAGAGGGTTGGTAAAGCTGCAAGTACTAGTAACCAATGTTCTGGACTTCAGAGGCTCGTTTTAAGGGATCAGCAGTATGCAGAATTAGCACTTATGTTGCCTATTCTTCCATGCCTTTTTTTCCTAATATTGGAAATGGGTTTGCGGATTTCATGATTCATGTTTCTGTAATCATCCATTCGTAGCCTAATTTGTATTGAACAATTACCTATGGTTGCTATTAGTTTTAGTTTATCATGAGTAATGTATATGTTAATTAGTATTGTCATCAGTAAAGTGTAAGTTAATTACAAAATAACAATTTTTAGAAAAAAAAAAAACAAATAGCTTAGTTGACCTGTATAGTGTTGACTGCAGGGCATGCACATAAAATTGAGCTCAATCCACAATTAAATTTTATATTTATAAATTTCTAAATATTCTATGGGTTATTTTTTGCAAGTATATAGGTCGTAATTGAATATAGGATATTAAGCGTCAAATTCACAGAAAAGAATTAAGGGTTGAATTCACATAGAAGAATAGACAATCACCGGTACTATTAAAATTTCTCTATTATTTAAACAATCAACAAATTGAAGAAAATAAAAGTATACTAAAATGTACAAGAAAATAGTAAATAAAAGCTTCTTAGATTACGATATTCCTAATTACTCATGTAAATGCAAATTTTTAAATCATTAGCACTGCTATCTTAGTTAATTATGTTGAAATTTCATTATGTTTTTGAGAGCCCTAGTGGTGAATCATCACTGTTTATTATCAATCTATATCTACTCTTATGGTTATTAAATTAGTTACAAATTTATTACTTCTATGAAATTACACGAAACAAATCACTAAAACCATAAAAGTGCACATTTACTCTCATGAGTTCACTTCTAAATTTAGCACTTCGTTGAACTAGTGTTAAATTTCAATTCTCATTGCAAATCTAACACCTTAAGGTTATCACAATTGATGGGCACTTAATCATGATTAGATAAGCAAAAATGCTAAATAACTTACTCAAAATAATAGCATCAAATAGCCAAGGAATCAAAACAATACAATCATAGGAAGTTCAACCAAAATCCAAGGCATAAACTTTAAAAATACATAATAAACATAAATCCAAAACTTGTATTTTAACTAAACTTAAGAATCCAATACAAAAGATAATGAGTTGGAGAAGAGAGAACCCTTGTCACATAAGTTTGATCCCTTCCTTCTTCATCTCTATTTTCATTCTAGTCTAGCCAATATACAAGAGTTGATGACACACTCTACTGCCTAAACGATACTATGATAACCTAAAATTATATATATATATATAAGAGTTACATTTTTGTAGTGTGCTCTTGCACTCTTCAAACTCTCCTCTAAATAAGAAGACACAAGCTTCTATTTATGGAGAAATATTCAAGCCTTTTTGTATCTTCTTTCAAGTGCAAACATTGGCTTCAAATGTCAATTTTTGTGCCTTCAAAGCTAAAGCACATCATTATTGAAAAATAAGGTAAAGAATTGTTGTTAGAATCTCCACTTTATAGCTACAAATCTTTCATAAAATGTTCCTCAAAGATGTGAAATAATAGAGTTGAAATCAAGTTACGCAAATTGTAGCCACAATGTTTGACCAAAATCCCTCCTGCAATTCATCCGGATTTTTGGTTGGATTCTTGGAGGGATTACTCCATTGTTTCACCAAAATTTTCTCCATTGAATTCCTCCAGCAATCCCTATAAGGATTCTCAGAGGGATTCGAATCGACTTTCCTTTTCAACAAATTTCATCATTTTCTTGCTTTTGTGACTTGAACCCCTCGCCATCCTTGTGAACTTTAGGATTTCAATCAATATAATACAAAACTATTTCTTATCCAAAATAAAGTTCATTTTCAACTCTTACAAAAATAACCAAAATTATACGAGTAAGAGGGACAAAAATTTTATTTAAACATTAAGTAGCATTTAGAACTAATTCTAATTAAATGGACCTTTTTTTCTTATAATACTACAAAAGGAATTAAAATTAACATAAAATATGATTCTAATATAACACAAAACAGTCACTTATCATGTAGCTTCCTTTTGAACATGAAATAAGTGATATGCTACCATGATATCTTCAAGTATAATAAAGACTGGTCATCATCGAATATCCCACAGTGATTGGGTCACAATGGGAACATGTACCAGTTCTATGTGCATACTTGAGAAATATTTTCTGGTTTTTTGAGAAGAACCATTTTTTTTCCGCAGCTGAGTTGAAATTATTTCATGTACTGATCAAATGGAATACCTAGCCATTTTTTTTTTGGTGGGGCGGCGGGGTGGCGCGGGGGTGGGGGGTTCAGGTAATCTTTTTACTCTTTTTTGGAGTTGGGCCTTTTGGCTAGATCTGTTAAAAGTAATCACTTATTGCGTCTGCAAATAGATTAAGCCCAAAAAATTTATCTCATATAAGGCCCATTTAGAGTTGTGGTGGTTATGGTAAAAAAAATATTTTTTAAGTGCTAATAGTATTTTTGAGGCTTTTGTGAATATCATTTCGTAAAATCAGAAGTGGAACTTTTGATATTAAAAATACTTATAGCAAAAACTAAAATTTAATGATTTTAGAATAGATTTTGTGTTGTAAAAAATAAAATATTAAATTTAATTATTTTATCCTATATTATGAACTAAACAAAGAGATAAATGCATTTAAAAATTTTTAAATTACACATTATCCAATATAATAAGTACTTATTAAATTATGTGCCCAAACAATATACTTAAAAGTATTTAAGCACTTAACAAGTGTTTTTAATACTTTTTAATAAACTACCACAGCTCCAAACGGGCCCTTAATTACATTACATTCAATTTTATAATCAATGAGTCCAACTTAAAATTCGCTGTTGAAATTGGAAAATACATAAGATCGAGAAGTTAGTGATGCTTTCTGGTGTTGTCCACCTTATCTGCTCTTTAGTGTTGGGATCGTTTCTCCTTTCCATAAATTAGTTTTGAGGAAGGTTCTGTGTAGATCGACCTATTGAAAGCAAACAGAAAAGGAACATAAAATGGGATCAAAGAAACTAGGGAATTTAGCACAACTAGATAGAAATAGGTCCAAAGTGCATCCAACGATTAATCGACATCCAACACATAAAGTTACAACACATTCAAACCTGAAATGAACGTACTCTTAAGTACATTCACTTTCTAAATGCTTGCCTCAAATTCTCTCATAATATTCAAGATTTGTATTTGTCTTGCTTTGTCATTGTCTTGGAAAGTTTCCTCAAGAGCTTCTCAAGCTTCTTTTGCCGTTTTACAAGCCATGATTTTTGTGAATATTGCATCTAAAATTGCGAGTGGATATATATAATGGCTTTTAATCTTTTTTTGACTGTATCTCTATGAGATCTTATCTTTACAATCGTTGGATATTTACCAATATTGGAACAAGGTGTGTCGCCTCCATCTATACTCTATATAAAAGTATCATGAGTCTTGATATTTCGGAGTACAAGTGTAAGCACGGTTGTGATCTTAATTTTTTATATTTCAATTATGCCTTTCTTAATTTGTGGTTAAAGTTTCATATAATCTTAATTGTGGATGGTTTAGAAGAAAATAATGTTTGATTCTTAAGGTTATTATATTGCATTAGACCATATTGATTTAGATAGAAACATCTCCTTAAGGTTATAAATAGTGAAATGATTTGAGAAATATAATCATTTGAGAAGCATTTCTCAAATGAATTATATAAGTTGTACATATCCAATTCAGAAGGAGAAGAATTTTTCATATGGCATCCAATGGAATTTCAATATACAAAAATTTATGACACCTTTATAACTAAAATAGCAATATTACATTGGAAAAAAGAAAATCTGAAAAACCACCATACAAAACCATTATTATCATTAATTGCAATTCCTCAAAATAAGAAAAATTGAAAGCCTTTCATAAAATGACATAAGTTGAATAACAAATGAATTAAAATGCTAGAAATACAATTCAAATATTACCAAAGGCAACATCCAAATCGCTTATATCTAGGGAAAGACAAACATTGTTATTGGCAACAATATAGTAATGCCTCATTTGTATTGGTTTGATCCAACAAAATCTATCCATCAAACCATGTCGAAACCATTTCCAGTGATAAAATAAGAATTACAGTAAGAGTAAACTTAAAATGAAGAATGATATCCAAATTACTTTCAATGATGCCCAAAATACCCTTATGATATCCAAATTTTTCTAATGATTACATATATTTATTGTATTGCAATATTAGTGAATAATGATAGTGGTTATGAAATGAAAAGCTTTAAAATTAAGTAAATTTTATTTATTGTGACAATTTAATTAGACAGATTTAGTGCATTCCAATAATTGACAATAATGGTAGCCATTATGGATTAAAAACTGGCAATTGAAAAGATAAGACACTGCAATATACTAAAAATTGATATTAAAATTGTTAATTAACCACAATTCTCATTCCAATTCCATGATCATCAACAACACTAATATTGAAAACAAAAATATCGTGCTCATATGAAAAAGGTAGACTTTCTTTGCATTAGATTGTGCTAAAAAATATGATTAAAAGAAAAGAAAAATGGAAAACACCCAACTATCTCTATATATGAAATTTCAAGTATTAGAATGCACAAGCCAAAAAAAAACTCTACGTGGTGGATCATTTATACTCCATCATTGACAAAAATAGCAATAAAAAGAATACAGAGAATTCAAAATACATGTATGTTTATTTTTCTAGCTTAATTATATCCTTTGTTTATAAAAATAATTGTAACAATTATGGTTTATGTAATAAAATCATGAATATACTATAATTTTGGTAAAACATGATATTATCAATATTTGATATGTAAGAGTTCAAGCTATAAATAAAAAAATGTTTGGTTCATGATTCCAAATTTAATCCTAAGAGACAAATTAACTACATTGGAATGCTTTTTGCCTCTTTCCATTTAATAAAATTTTTAAAAGTAACTGACTAAGGAAAATAAATAACATAAAAATACTATATTATGGTGTTGATGATCAAAATTTCACAAAAAATTTTTAGTATCTAAAAACTAATACATTCTAGAATATTATAATCACGTGCAAAGCACGTGAACTATTCCTAGTATCCTAAAGATCACTAGCCACCAAATAGAATCTCATATTGACAATACAAATTTGGTAGTTGCCACTTGTAAAATTTGGAGGGTGGGACAAAAAATTATTTTTGAGCATTTTGGATATGAAGGTTCAAGTGTTTAGATTTAAACTGAGAAGAGATCCTTATCAGATTCACTCACTCTCAGAAAAGACACAGGGCTTTAAGACTTAGCTCTTTGAATACCACTTTGTTAGAAAAAAGAGTATAGACAAGTATATTAAAACTTGTATTAAGGGCTGGAAAATGAGTTTGCATTTGTCATTAAACAAGTCTCTATTTATTGAGAGTGCACGAAACATTTCTGCATAAATTTTTCCTAACAAATCTCAAAATACTACACAAATTTCTCGTGACAAATCTCAATATGATATTTATAACTCAAATAAGCTTGAATTTGTCAAAGACAACAAATGTGGAACTGCTTTAACAACTAGATTTATTCAAGAACTACTTTCATTTATTCTAGTGCTAAAAAATCTGCAGCCAAGTTGTGTATCTCTACAATGTTCATGAACCATGACTTAAATATTCATGTCACATGAGTAGGAACATATTATAGCATATTGTAATGAAATGGAACTTAATCCTTCAGCCAAAACCAAAAGTACTCTTCTTCAAAGAGGTTTAAATTCATGATGATCCCTTCTGAGTTGGCAAAAAGAATTGTGAGATATAAGATGAAACTATCCCTTTTATGTGCTGCATTTATAGTCCCTTTTTCTTTTTCCAAGTACCTTGGAATTGAATTCAATTTTTAAATGATGGTTGATTTATTCTCTTGAAAGAACAGAAGCAGGATCTTGGTTAGACGCGCATACAACCCGTAGTTAGGCTATTCTCCACTGTATTATTCTAACAATTACTGAATGGTTTGGTTAAAAGCAACTTTTTTTCATACCTAAATCTGTTTCTTCTTTTTGTGAACTTTGCTTTCTTCTAGATGAATCAAGGAACAACTTCTTATTATATGTGTGTGTGTGTGTTTGTCAAAGGGCGGTGCAGATCATCAGGAATAAGAAACTAAGGTTGCATAGGGGAAGTTCCAAGTGTAGAAGGAACTGGTCTTCTTATGCTGCAACAGGAAGCAGTAAAAAGCAAAAATTATTACCAATGGTTTTGCTTTTATCTATAATACCAGCTTCTCTGAACATTGTCCTAGTTTATCTAAACAACTGCAATCTAGTAAAGATCACGGGACTAGCTCTTAGGCTAGAATATCTATTTTAAACTGAAAACAAAGAAGCTTCCACTTTAGGCTCCTTGCAATTTTAGCCTTGTTACTGCCACAAAAGAAGTCTTTCTTCCACATGAATAGCTATTTCTTTGCACAGAGAAACGAATTTTAGACAGGAGACTTGTATTTCTTTAGGCAAAAGTTTTTATGAGTGGAAATCAAGTTGGCTTACCAAATGCTATAAAGCGAGAATGGAGCCAGAGACAGCCTCGATTGGCCAGTTTGAAAGAGGGATATTTTTTTCCCATAAAAGATTGAATCTTGAAGCCCTGGGGCACAAGGCATACTGTGTAACATTTATGTAATGAGTTGGGTTCAGCAGCAACCCTTTTTTTCTGCATATGTTTGTCAATAGCTATTGTTTTGATATAATTGATCTAAGTTAATATGTATAGTACAAGTTTAAGGATGGCCTCTCATGCAGACATCATTAGGTGAAACCACTGAATAGAAACATAAATTATTTGTAGGACATATTATTCAAGAGTTAAAGAACATCAAATTCTAGTTGCTTAATAATGGTGCATCATGCTGTCCATTTGTTAATTCCCATATGTGCTGTAACTCCCCATTACAAATAACACTATGTATCTCTTTCCAGCAGCAAGGAAAACCTTGCACTAGTTTGTTAATATTGCCCAAAGTGAAATAGAGACTTGATGATAATGTTATCATTTTAGATCAGTAATTTTTAACATTAAGTTATGTACTTTTTTTTAATTGGTTGCCTTCAAAGTAAATTTTCTACAGAAAGATGGAACACCTTTGGTCAATTTATGGGCTGCCTCATTTGTCAAACAACCAGAAAAGAATATTGAAATTTCCAAATCAATAAAAGTCCTAATCACGACCAAGGCTATGATTTGTCAAAATTACAACTTGAACATAGGAATAAATGTTAATGCATCAGTGATTAGACCATATGATACCTAGTGAAATTTTAACATACTTTATTCATATGTTCTTATCAGTTAGACTGGTAAACTCGATTTCTAATTCCTAATGGTCCCGCAAAGTTTGTGAGAGAATTTTGACAATATTGAATATCCTGAATGGCGGCATCCTTTCTTATGTTTCCATACTGTGGATTCTCCCTCTCCCTCCCTCCAAAAGCTTCGGGTCAAAGGCAAAGAGTGGTTGATTTCTTTTTAACTTGAAAACTGACACAAAGGCAGAATTAAAAAAAAAAAAATGTCACGAAGGAACACACACACACACACACACACATACACTTAAATTCACACATATTTGGTACCTGTTAGACATGGTTTTCAATACAAGCATTCCATCCTTTGAGATGAATTCAGGAACTATACCTCCACTTTAAGAAGGTCTTCTGGTCCACTCTCGTGCTAGAAAAGAATGGATTGGGAGGCTTATCCCTTTTGTTTCTGTTGGGGGGAGGGGGGCTGGTAGAGTTTGTAAGTTGGATGTAATTGTCCAAAAAAATTTCTTCTGGTATGAAGAAACAAAATCTTCTCTTTTCCCATAACATTTATAAAAAATTAGAAGGACCTCAAGCTCAAAGTTTTACTTAAACTTGCTATATAACTGCATTAAGAACAAGAAGGGCCAAGGTTCATATCAGCTCCAACGTTATTTTCCTGAACTATAATCAAATCTAGACAAAGTAGTGAACTAGTGATTACATTATGTTGCCAACAGTAGTGAAACTCAGAAGGTCTATTTTCAGAAATGGCGGTAGTGACTGCGTTATATTGCCAAAACTATGCTGAATGTGGCCTAATGTACTTGATGTAAGACACCCCTGACATTGTTATGGATATGCAGAAGAAGATGAGTCGTTTTCTTCCAACTGATTTTGCATATGGCTTTGTCTTAAAGTTGACTGCTTTCAACTTAGCCAGGTCTGTTGCAGTTTGCATTGTTTGACCAGTATCATGGCAGCTATGCTATTTGTGAACATAAAAAATTCTTATGAATCCAATGAAAGTGGAATAGAATTTTTCATGATTCTTTACTTAATCGCTTTTATATATGGGGATTGGCTTTAGGTCAGTTTGCCACTTGTTAATTTGAATAGCAGTGTGTTAACTTATGCAATTGGAATGATCTTCGGGGAAACAGACATTTTAGTGAAAAAAAAAAAAGAGGAAAACCTTAGAAACCAACGTAGCAATATGTCCACTGAATAGAGTTACAATAATCATCCCCTTGTTTTATTCTTTGGAAATGAAAGTGCTTAGACATTTTGAGGGTATTAAAATGAGCTGATCATAAATTTTGTCATCCTACACTATATACTTCTCTTCTGTAGCAGTGAAATGCTAATCAAGAGTATCCTCAGTTTTATCTTATATGGGCTATAAAGAATATTTTAATTTCATGCATAAGCTGCAGGGTGCGTTGTGTCAGAGTTAGGGCTGCAAACGAATCGAGTCGAGTCGAGTTTTGGTCTAATGGAGCCGAGCCTTGACTTAGTTTTATTGAACTCGAATTCGAGCTCGAGTTTGACGAGCTGACAATTTAAAACTTAAACTCGAGTTCGAAAAAATAAAAATAATTATTTTATTTTAAAAAAATAAATAAAATAATATTTTTTTCTTAATAAATAATAAATATTAAGGCTATATATGTAATTTTACTATTAAAATAATATATATATATATACCCTCGCGAGCTAACGAGCTTAATAACTCGAGCTCGGCTCGCTAGCGGTTCGATTCATTTGCAGCTTTGGTCAAAGCCAGTTTTAACCTTTTAGGTCCTTGACACTAGAGTGGTCTTCTAATTTTATTTTTTCCAAATTTTGTATAGCAATTGAAGTCCATTTTTTATGATCCTTCGGATTTTATGATGAATGGTCTAAACTATACGGGATACAGGAAAAGCAAGAAGCGTACATTTTGACTACCTTCTCCTACAAAAGCCTTTAAGTTCAGCAGTTCTATAACAGAGCGGTAAATTAGAATTAAAAAAAAAAAAAATCAAACAAGGACAGTTTATAATTCTGGAAACTTCTTGGACCACATTAAAGTCAACAAGAACCAAATCTGAGTACCCCTATTGTAGTCAATAATTGATCTATTTTTTTAGACATGATGTTGGCATAAAGCATGGTTTAATGATCAACATGAAGTGAGTTTAATGTTTAAGATCATTAGCCTATAATCCTTCTCTGTTGTCCATGAATGCATATCGTGCATTAGTCTCTTTTTTCCATGTGCAAGATCAGTTTCCAGCCGACAGACAGCAACAAACTCAATTTGGATAAAATAGTATAGTGTAAACCTTCATTCTTTTTGGCAAGCATTAATAATTGCAGCCACTAAGTACATGAAATTCTATCTTACGTTTTGATATAGGGCCTAAAAGTACATATGCCATACTTACCAAGGATGGTCAAGTAAGCTACTTTTGGAACTTCTATCATTTCATTTCCTTGCTTATATGCTTCAGTGGTCCTCACTTAAAAATGATGCTGGAAATGCTAAATGGTTATCTTCTTCCCATATTTCAAGATCATGAGGTGATTGAACCATCAGAGACTGGACGAAGATTTCTGTATGGGCAGAGATTGATGCAGTTGTTAATTGCTTCAGAGTGAAAACTTGCAAAAAACTTGCAAAATATTTCAGAAAGGCTTACAGCACCTTTTGGTAACAGAACTTTGTACAAACGAGAGTATGAATTCAAAAGAACCATTATATAGATAGAAAAAAACATATTCGCATTCCTTCTAAAACAGAAAAGAACTCGATCAAGCTGCAAAATTCGTTCCTTCTTTACCACAGATACTGTGAACCTGCATCAGAAACAGAAAAATCTTATTTCGTTGGACTTTTGTGAAAACTGTATAAAACTAGATCAACAAGCGCAAAATTATGGAATTTTATTGAATCTTGCTATATTAAACAATAGGGAAAATGACCTATTTCATCCCTCACATTTCGCAAAAATATTCTTTTCGTCCCTCACTTTTAAAATGAAACAAATTCATCCCTGACATTTAAAAATTAAATCTATTACATCCTTGAACCTAATTTTCAATATGAATCAAACCATTCAATAACCCAGTAATAAATTTTGAAAATAGAATTGATAGATCATTCGGTCAACTTCATCATATTCACATGACATTTATTAAACCAAAAAAATAAAAATTATAACATAAAAGGCCATTTTTTGTCTTGAAATAGTAGAGTTTTTTTTTGATAAATCTTTTCATGCACCGTTAGTATATCCGCTTGCGAATCTACATGTGTATCATAAATATAAAATTTGGTGTTTAAATTAAAATTAAAATGATATGGCAGTACATAAAACTGTCAGTGTATACAATGATAATGTAGAAAAGATTAATCTTTCTTTTTAATGTTATAATTTTTTCTTTTTTCTTTTTAGGTTCATTAAATTTCACATAAATATCAAGTTGAGTTAACCAAGTGATCTACCAATTACACCCCCAAAATTTGTAATCAGGTTGATTGGTAGTTTGATTCAAATTGAAATTTGGGTTCAAGGATGTAATAATTTCAGTTTTTAAATGTCAAGGATGAAATTGCTTCATTTTAAAAGTGAGGGACGAAAAGAAAATTTTTGTGAAATGTAAAGGATGAAACCGATCATTTTCCCTAAACAATAATGTTCTTAAAGCATTTTTCCTCGCAAGTCAAACAGATGGAGCTATTTGTTGTTTATTTGTGTCTTTTCCCTTTTCTCCTGACATGTTTAGGCAGATATTGGCTGAATCTATTGTTTGTTTCCACTCTTGTCATTGTAATATTTAACCTCATCAAGCGCACACTTAGGATGACTTAAGATGTATTATTACACACTAAAGAGGACTGTCACAAATTATTTAATGAAAGCAATGTTTCCCTTCCCAACCTAAAGTGCTTTTCCATGGTAGTTTTGAATTCATAGTGGTACCCTCAAAGTTGTTAAAAAGTATTGAGAGAAATGTTGAATGAAATTGCCATTTCTTTTTTCCAAGTTCCTTGGCATTGAATTCAATTTGGAATGGTGGTTGGCGTTTTTCAGACAGAAAACTTGCTCACACTGGTGCAAACAAGCAAACAATCTCTAGTTAGGCTAATCTCCAGAAATGCAGTATGAATTGGTCAAAGACTACACCCTTTTCATACTTATACATGTTTCTTTTCTCATAAGTTATTCTTTCTTCTAGATGAATCAAAGAACAGTACCCTTTTTCCAAAGGACGGTGGTAAGATTTTCTCATTAGAAAAAGAAACTTCGGTGGCAGAGCAGATGGTCCAGGGAAGGAGGCAGCTGGTTTTCTAATGCTCCAACAGGAAGCAATATCATGGAAATTTTGGTTTGATTAGCGGTTTGATGTTCTTCTTAAGCAAGCAGCTTCTGGAACATTATCCAAGTAAAACTGGAATAGCTTTAATGTTAGGCTAAATTGCAGGAAGAGATAGCAGCCTCATGCCTGACTAACATGTTACCTTCTGAGCTTTCCACTGCAAGAAGTTCTTCTATAACCCGAATTTGAAGAATAACTTACTTAATGAGAAGCATCCAATTTTGACAAGCAAAAACTTCAGGCAACTGCTAGATTGGTTGTCAAACAGTGAAAGTCGAAATAGCCAAGAAACTGAAAGCACAAATTGCTTCATCTGCTTCTACTACTCATTTTCTTTGCAAAATGGTATGCAGATATTTTGTGAAAAATCTTTAATTCAGACGTGGAAACCAAGTTGGCTTTTTAAGAAGTGCAAATCTAGATTGAAGCCACAGGCATACTCCATTGGCTAAGTTAAAAAGAAAACTTTATCATAGATATACAATATCTTGAACCACTAGGGCTCAAGCATTTGTATTGATCAGTAACCCCATTTTCTTCATATCTTTTGTCCATAACTGCTATCTTCTATACTTCAGCTAATTTGGCTTTTATATTATAAGTCTAAAGATGGACCCTTGTTAAGAACAATAACTAGAAATAAAGGAGATAAACTCTGTTTTAGATCAATAATCAAGAATTAAGAATATCTAACTCGAAATGCCTAACGATGGTGGGGCGCCACTTGCTTTGCACTAGCTCATTTCCTTCTTTTCTTGAGTTCGTCCAAGAACTGGACAAGTTTATCTTTAACTTTTGCCCCAAAAAGGCATAGAGATGTCATTTGCAACATAGTGGAATTGTCACAATAATGTACAGCATATTAGCTGTGATTTTCAAGAAATCCGTACAGTACTTCGTCAAGATTGTTCCACAGCTTTATGCAGAAGCTCATAAAATCCTACCAGTCTTGACTTATCAATTGAGTTTTTTTTTTTTTTAAACGAGTGTATGTAAAGTAGATCCACTATAGAAAGAAAAAGCAAGTACAGATGATTTTTTAGATGAGTTTAGTTTGCAGAATTTCCAGAAAATACTACTAAATCAAGAAATTTCAAATCACTTGGAGACCTACTAGTTACAACCAGATTACACTTTTAACCTGTATGACAAGAATCTCAAGAAAACCACAATCTACCCTCACATATCTCCTGTGTCCTATGTTTTAGTACAGAAAACCATTGAGCACTAAACAAAGTAATCCGCAAAACCAGAATTCCAAAATGTCGAAAACAAACTTCAGAAGTATAGAGGCTTCTATTTTTCCTCTCTTCTATGCACACCCGAAAAAAACTTTAACTATACATGATATAAATATTGACGAAACAGAAAACAAAACTGAACACTGAAACAAAAAGAGTTCAGTGCCTCTTCAATACTGAGACCTCAGATACTTTTTAAAACGAGAATGGAGAGATGTTTCCTGCTCTTTGAATAGGAGATGTGTCCTCTGTTCCACCAGAGGACTTGGGAATCCACCAAACTCTGAGACTTTTGTCAAGGCTTCCGCTATAGAGCATGAATCCACCTCCCACACATCTTGGTGATGCCTGCAAACACTTGACTGGACCTTCATGGCCTTTAATGACCCCAAATCTGAATAATCCTCCATTAATCTCTCTTTTCCAAATGCTAATACTTCTATCTGCTGATCCACAACACAGAAATTCTCCCATTAAACACATACACAAAACAGCCATCTCATGTGCTTTCACCTCACAAATGACCCTCCAACTATCAAAAAGTTTGTTTCCCAACCACCCTAATACATATCCATCCGAGCCACCTCCATAAACCAAGCTTCCATCTTCAGATACAGCCACAGAATTCACTGAAACATCTTTATGGCCCTCCAAAATCCCTTTAAGTGAATGTGTGCTCTTTCCTTCCTTTTCCCAAGCCTTGATTTTCCCATCTGCAGATGCTGAATATATGATTCTCTTGCTCGAAACCAATCCGTTTATCGCATCGTCATGAGCTTTAATTGATTCCAAACACTTGAAATCTGATATCCTCCAAACTTTAAGAGTCTTATCCCATGAACCAGAATATATTAGCCCATTATGCACTGCCAAGCAAGAAATACTATCGGCATGCTCAATCCATAATCGCTTGTGATGCCGCCTAATTTGAACATAATTACTCTGCTTCATGAACTTCCCCAAGTAGTCCTTAGTAGTAGGAAGAGTATCAACAAGCCTAAATATATTCTCAGAGCTTCTTGAAACTTTCCAAACTCTAATTCTACTATCTTGATGCGCAGTAAAGACCTTGTTCCCAATACTAGCAAGGGCCTTAACTGACCCATCGCCTTGTCCAAACTTCGTAAATTGCCTTAAATCAGGCTGTTGCCAGACTATAATATCCTTGCCTTGTGAACCACTGAGGATGAATTCTCCACACAAGGCTAAGCAAGAGACTGATCCAATGTGGCCTGAAAGAACAGCCAATGATTTATACGAATAAAAACCAGCGGTGGGATTGCTAGGAATCTTGAACTTAAGATTTTGAAACTCAAACCTGTCTGATGTCGCGGGGCTTTCATCAGTTTCACTACTGGTGCAACTGCTGCTTGTGGCAGCATATAACAATGGGGTTGATGGTTTTGTCTGCAATATAGAAGGATCCATGGAATTAAACAGCGCTTTCATGCTAAATCGAATAAAGGGTTGTGTCTAAAATCTTGAAAAAAGAGACGAAAAGACAGGCAGACAAAGAAGGCTGTATCAGAAGAATTGGGTGAACAGAGAGAGAGAGAGAGAGAGAGAAAGCAATGCATATAAAGAGAGACGTTGGAGCAAGGTTTTGCTTTAAAAAATTGAAAAGTTTTGGTGGTATAACAAACCCGAACCTATCACATTTAGGTATTTCCAAATTCAACTTGAAGTTTTTAACAAGAGTCAAGATTTGGTAATTTATCCGTTATGCAATATTATTTTAATTGATTAATATTTTATAATATACTACTTTTCTCAGACATATTTTTGTGTGTTAAAATATTGTTTTACAAATATATTTGAGTGTTAATCTGGTCAATTTTAGGATACCATAGTGGGGTATTAAAGAATTTAGTGCTGAAAAAACTTCTCAAGATTGTTATTAATTGTGTGCTAATGTTATTAACATTGACTAAACATGAATGATATAATGGCAGACCAAGAGACCTAGAGAAATTTTTAAGGATTTTTTTAATCATTAATTAACCAGAAAGAAGGAAATTGTTATTCACACTCCCATTTTAGGATACGTTTGAAAAACTGAAGTCTGAAATCTAAAGTTTGAATCCATTAAATTATTGAATTGTTAAGTACTAAATTTAATACATTTGAGTGCATATCACATTGATTGATAAGTGAATAGCTTATCATTTAATTTTGGGAGACAAATTTTGTCTAGAAAATTTAGGGGTGGCAATTCGGGTCCAAATCAGGTTGGCGGGTCGGGTTCGGGTCAACCCGCCAGAAAATCTGTTGACCCGAACCCGACCCGCCAACCCGTGACGGGTCAGGTATGCTGACCCGAACCCGAAAATTTCAGGTTGACGGGTTGGCGGGTCGACCCGAAATGACCCGAAACTTAATTTTAATTTATTAATTTATCACTGTAATTTCTAATAAAATCAATTTCTCACAAAACTAATTACATAATCAAGTAATAAAAATTTAAATAAGTAATTCCAAACCAAATCTAAAATAAATTAAACACCGTAAAAGTGTTTTATCCCAAACAAAATATAAAATAAATTAAAACAGTATAAAAGTAAAAAATAATATAATATATTATTTGTCCAAATATAATAATTTCAACTTCACACAAATTAAATAAATTCATTTATGATTAAGTAATTAATGCCTTTAAAAAAAAGAATAACTTAGGTTAGTTAGATAAAATTATTTTTATATTTATTAAATTATTTTTAATTCGTAAACGGGTCATATCGGGTCATATCAGGTCACCACGGGTTGACCCGAAATCAACCTGTTTTCTTTTCGGGTTCATCGGGTCCAACCCGATTCTGACCCGAATTCCCAAAACCTCAACCCAAACCCATTAATTTCGTGTTAGGTTCGTGTCGTGTTTTCAGGTCGTGTCGAAAATTGCCACCCCTAAGAAAATTCAGTACCACTTAATTAATTCAAATGTTTAATTTTTTTTATTAAATAGTCTGAATATGTTAAGATTTGAATCTATTAAATTTCAGCAATGAATTAGATTATCAACAGAGCTTTAGTCTCTTATACTCCAATTCACTCACTAAATAATATGCGTTCAAGGAATACAAGAAAATAATTTGCGAGTGCAAATATCACTTCCTAGAAAGAATTGTCTAAGATTTAAAATATGAGAGGTGGAGCCAATGTATATATCTTCTAAGAGTGGTAATGCACCATCATTCTACATTTTTGCGTACAGAAGTGTATATGCTAGAATGTTTTCTTTATTACGCGCCATTATACAAGATAAAAAACTTAAAAAAAAAAAAAGAAGAGAAGTTAAACTACTGAGATGTTAAAATTACCACACACCACATAAATGTAATTTAATTGTATGAAAAAAAGTTATACAAGTAGAAAGAAATACCAACGTCCTACTTTATATCTTGTGCTTGAGATCATAGAATAAACGAGACAAATTAACATGGTTTTTTTTTTTTACTTTGTCTCCTAAATAAACACAACAAAAATGAGAGATGAATTCACTATAAAATTCTTTACATTATTATTCATCCTCAAATTGTAGAAAATTTTAAATTTTCATAGACAAAATAAAACGAAATTCACCTTGTAAGCTGTGTCTAGAATAAAAAAAATCATATTAATATACTAAAGAGATTATTGATAGAGACTGAAAGCAGAGACACAGGAGCGGAGTTGGGAAAAAGAGAGCTGCTGAGGGCCTTCTAACACGGATTTCTTGCTGGAAAGATATTTGGCATAATTAAATGATGGGAGGCGGGGTGGGGAGGTGCAACGGCTACTTTTGACGGGTTCACAAAATGAACTTAACTGCTCATTCATACGAAAAAAGTGGAGTCTTCCGAGGGACCCATCTCCCTAACCTCTAGGCTCTAAGGCCAAGGAGATTACTTGTCTTAATTCACATGGTTTAAGTTGATAAACCCTAAAAATGTTTCAAGTTAGTATTGGCATTTTTGTTTCTTTCTATTTCAATATAAAATGTGCCTAGCCAATAAAAAAATAATAATCAGTTTGTTTGAAAAAAAAAAAAAATGGAACGAACGAACAAACTTTAGATTTTAAACCATTAGCTGTGGGGATCAATTATCAATGAAACGAACGAACAAACTTTGAATTTTAAACCTAACAGACTAGGGATTGACCTTGGCTACCACATTTGGAGTTGGGAGGGACTAGGGGAGGGGAGAGGGGTTTTAGAGAAAAATAAAATATAAAAAAAAAGCTTTGGAGTTTGGACTTTAAGGCAAAGCTAATTTATAGAAAAAAAATTTTTCCCTTTTGAAGTGGCAGCCAAACTATTGCCTGACACTGTAAACTAGTGTAGTACTTATTCTGTCTAGAAAATATGCAGTAAAACAAACTGAAAACTGACTTGGAGGGTTAGAGGTGGGAGGATAATTCAAAATCTGTGACTTACAAAAAAATACTAATTATTTGTTTTTATTATTGACATTATACAATTTGTTCACATTCTCTTCACAAAACTAGGGCCAAATAATATAATCAAATATTCTCAAATTAACAATCGGAGTGTTTGGACAGTGAAATTATCTCAAAAAATATTTCGCTTGCATCATAAACACATTTCCCAACCCATCTTTTTATATTTCCAATCACCTTTTTATCTCACATGCATCACATCACAAAAAGTGCTACAGTAATTGTTTCAAATAATATTCCAAATAATACTACTCTATTTCAAATAATTATTTTGAAGTTACATATCAAGTTATGTCAATAGCAGGATAAATTTTTAATTCTTGAGTCTAATTCATAAATTAGTCAAATGAAATCATGTTCGCAATAAATTTTTTGCCATCAATAGAACTATAGAAGATTTCAAAAATCCTAACGAAGTGAGTTATCAAACCATAATATTAGACAGAACAAAATACTTTTTATTGAGATTCATATCCTAGTACTTCTTAAGTATTTTATTTTAGTTTCAAAAATACTTTTTTATTTAAGAACGTATTTATTAAAATACTTTAGTTCATTAAACCTACAAATGGTCATCACATGTGTCATGTATCTATATAATAGAAATACTTACAACTATTTGAGGCAATAAATAGTAAATAGTCATTGTTCCCATAGTCTTTTTTTTTTCCAACAAACGATAACAGATTTCATTAATATTAACACTTGATAATACAAGTATTAATTACAAAAAGGGGATACTACCCTCATTTCTTTCTTCCCTAACTCAATCAGCCATATTGGGAAATCATTTTCCCATTCAATATTATGCACTAGTTTAACTGCAAAATGGGCTAGTGCATGACTGATTTCATTTGCTGCTCTAGAAATAAACACAAAAAAGCACCTGTCAAAGCCTTTTCTAAGATCCTGTACATCCTCTAGAATCGTTGCAATGCTGTACTCATATTCACTGCATCTGTTAATTTGCTCAACCACTGATTTGCAGTCTGAATGTACAATAATTTTCTTCCACCCAGCCTGCTTAGCCATCAGTAGAGCATTTCTTACTGCGAGTGCCTCTTCAGTGCTCGCTGATCCTTTCCTCTGGTTCACAATTCCTTTAGCTCTCATTATGTTTCCTTTCCAGTTTCTTGCAATGATCCCTTGTCCAGTCCTGATCATTTTTGCAGAGATGGCTGCATCCGTATACAGACATACCACATCTTCCCTTAATTGCTCAGTTCTTGCTTGTTGTTCACTCCTATTCTGAGCTGCTCTGCTCTCCTGTTCTGATTCCCTTTCTTGTTCAAATTCCAACCACTCCTCTTTGTTCCCATAGTCGACGACGGCTTTTTGTAAAGTTGACCATATAGCTTTTATATGATGGAAACTACGTACGAATATGCAGGGGTTTCTCCAGAAATGAATATTTACTCAGGCAGTGATAGTAACCTTCCTTAGATGAGCATAATTTACCTCCAAAATGAACTAATGAAGACATTACTTGATAGTTGAGGGTTTAGAGGTTTAGAGTTCAAATCTCCCCTCGCTTCGTTTCTTATTTCCCACTTTTTCACTGCCAAAAAAATTTTAAAAACAGAGAGCTGAGACTAATAGTAGAACTTTGAAAAGTTTATGTTTTGGCTCCGGGAGACAAGGGTGATTAATCCTTAATCAATATATATACCCTTTTTTAATCAATAGATACACCTTTTTGTCCTAGAGGTTTGATGGGTTATATATAGGCATGTCTGGCCTGGATTTGGAAAGAAGACGGATTTCCATTGGCATAATCGTTTTAACCTTCCTCATTTCAGCCTGCCACGAGAAACCATACAAAAATTGAGATGAGTTTGGCAATTTCTTTTCAATTAGACTTTTAACATGAGCAAAAGTAGATTAAAAATGATCTATCACTTCCATTTTCAATGATCTATTTATAAAATTTTGCCTATATTAAACAGTTTATCATGGAAAAACTGAAATGTCCTAAGTATGATTTATGTACTCCATCAATTTCATTTTTATTGGGTTAAAATTTCTGTCCAAGAGTAAAATTTGATTTCCATTAGGCAAAAGTTATAGACAAGCGTGACCGAATGATTATCCTTGCAATCAGCACAAATCAAGAGGAGAGCAATGTGCCCATACAAAAAAGTTAAGTACCAGTACCATTTTTTTTTTTCTTTTGGGTTGGAAAGGATTGAAAATTAGACAGGAAATAAAGATGAATTATTCTATTTTTCCAAGGATGTAACCTTTAATAATTAGGTATTATATTCCACAAAAGAAAAAGTTACCAAAAGTTACAATATTTATGTCATAATCTGCCCCCACACTGCCCGCGGCAGGTGGAAGGAAAGAGAGGCATTATCAATTTTTAATCAAGTGTGATACGAATTGACCAAAATTTGGGTAGACACGATTCAATGGCTCAAATTGTATCGCACCATCAATCGAATGGTATGACATAATCTAGATTATTGGTTCTTTGAGTACCGAATTTATCCAAATACGAGCCTATGAATTTAGACCACCTTGGTCATAATGAATTTTTCCTAGTCAAATATTGGAAGAGCCTGGCTGTGTAGGCCCAGTGAAATTCTAGTCTTCTTAGACTCAAAAAAAAAAAGATATTCATTGATAATGCTTTCTATGGAGAACATTTTAGATGGTTGACTAATTAAAAAGCTAGAATTTTTCCTATGTGTTATAGTCATGAATCATTAGGTAGAGCTTCTAAGCATATGTGTTTTGAAATAGTATTTATGGCAAGAGTACTGTGCTAAAAATATAATGAGTCAGAACAATTCTGAAATTAGTTTGCAAAAAAAATTCTGAAATTAAAAAAGGGGGTAACAAATTAAAAAAAAATAAAGTATGGCACAATATTAATATTATCAATTTCTTTTTTTGTTTGGGTCGGAATATCACCAATTTCTAATAATGCTACTCAATGCGAAACGGAAAAGGTGAGTCCAATATGCACATATCCAACGTCCTCAAAAAGCAGATATACACACACCAAGTTAAGAAAAAATAAAAAAATGCCAGTCCACTTGCTCCAGCGTAAATGGCATAGGCCCACGGTAATACTAGTCATGTCTAGGTAACCAATTTGGGCTTAAAAGTGGAGGGCCAACCGTGAGAGCCACTTACTTTGTATCAACCTCTTTCTTTAGACAAATCACTGTAGCAACACGTATTTGGACGCGAAAGAGCCCAATCGAAAACAAAAGTAGTTTGGCTAAAGCACCAGGGAGGCAGACGTAGTTACCCCTAGTTTCAAATTTCAATAGGCAAGTGATATTTGCACTTAGAAATAGCTCATGTTAGAAAAAAATAGCTCATGGTCGGTCAAAATTGGTCAGATTTGAAGGTTCATATCCCCCACAAGCAGCTTCTGTCATTGTTGATGTCACGGAAAGTTTCACGGAAACCTTTGTAAAGTTTCTTGGGACCGTTGCTCTACAAGTGTATAGTTATGTTTTGATTAATATATTCCTATCGTTTCAGAAAAAAAAAACTTAGAAATAGCTTATGGCGTTCTTAAATTGTCTATCACAGTTTTAGAAGGTGAAAGTATTGGTTTGATTCTTCCACGATATACACCCTTTAAGAAAGGATCGTACATTTTAGCAAAATATTCATTTTTAGTATTGTCATTCATTACACAATCTAGTTCTTGTTTCGAGTATATCCCAAAAAAGAAATTCCTCGTCTAGGACTTGAATTCAATTTCTAAACTCATTGTTTAGATTCTTTCTTTTTTGCTGATTAATGTAAACCCAACGTTTCTCAAATTCATTAGAGGAAGACTTTTCTGATCTAACATATTATTATGTGAAGAAAAATGGAGTGCCACACAATTATTTTAGAGTACAAATTCATTTTGGAATATCTTACTCTAGTTCGCCTAAACTAAAGAATGAAGATATGAGGGATTCTAAACGATAATAATGGATTGCTAGCATAAGCTGCAGTTTCACCAGCTTTGTTCTACTAATAATTACATGATGCTCAAGAGTTGACTATGAGACGGTTATCTAAAGCTGTCATATTATGAAAACTTATTGCAAGAGATTGTAAAATGTTTTTGCGTTGTAATTAAAAATCACCATCTCATCAATTAATTAGGTTATGCCACATGATTCGGCTTTAGATTCAACTTGGTCTACACAAAGATTTAACCTCAGATCTTTGGACAATTTGTTGGTCCTTTGATTTTCTTTTTTCAAGTCTTATATTGTACAATTCAAGCCTCATTTTTATGTTACATATTTTATCTATACATTTTTAAGTCTTGTTTATACATCTATATATTTCATTACTAATTATTCCAACAATTCCTTACTAAGTTTGTAATGAAATATCAAACTAACACTATCAATTATTATGCATATATATAGTAAATTATACTTCAATCTAAACTTTTCTATTAGTGTAAATATGTTACTAAGTCTAACCAAATCAAGGAGGCTAATGGCCGTCAAATATGATTTGCAAATTAGACCCGATATATCATACATATGGTATTATAATATTGATCAATTCACAAAGAACTTTAGCACTTTTACCAGTCATATGCTATATTACAGATTCATGATCATGTACAAAAGTAAATGCAAACTTTTATTTGAAACAATACAACTTTTATGCTCATATAGGTGAAATTACTCAAAAATTTTATAATGCAAAGCACCATGAAAGAATTTACACTTTATTAATAGTAAACATTAAATATATACTCAACCTCTTAATAACTATATACATTAAGTAGTACTAGAAGAAAGATAGAATTCCTATGAGAAAGTATTAAGTGGTTATTGACTACCATATCATTTTTGACGTGGTGGTTAAATAAGTAATATTTGGATGTCACGTGTCTATGTTTGATTACTCAAATCTCTACTTTGAATAGTCTTTTTTTTTTTTTATTTCTTTTTGTCTTCTTTAATCAATGCAATCTATACCTCTATATCTATCCAGATTGATAAAAATTTAAAATTATAATTTTGATCTCTATCTCTTCGTTGTCTAGCAAAAGTTTAGAGTCACAAGTTGATGAAATGATGGAAAAAAATAATATTTCAAATCATTCTCTGAATAAGAACTAGGTTTAGGCTTTGGGAAAAAACTCCAAAGTTGTAGTGATAGTTACAATACAAAATGAGATGAGAAAAAAGAAAGGGACAAAGGAGAAAATGAATATATCTGCAAATAAGGAGGAGAGAGTTACAAAACAAATGATGGATGGTATTCATTAGTTGGGGTGCCACTCATAACCTAGTCAACTTCTAATTGGGTTTGAAATTTGCAATATACTGATTGTTTTAGTTGAATTTTGAAACTAATTAAAATGGAGGTTTGCTTGATAATTTGTGTAGATATATGTTTGAATCTCAAAAGAGTGGCTCATGACATTGCTAGTTGGTGATGTCCATTGTCTTTGCTCACTAAACTAGATAGATGAGGACTCGGCGTTCATGATTTACATTTGGGGAAGAAGAAAAAACGGAAAAAGTCAGAAAAAATAGACACTTGACTCTCCACCTTGGTTATTAACCACCACATCAAAAATAACGTGGCAGTTAAAGATTATCCAATATTCTCTTGGATTCCTACTGCTAGAGATTCTAAGTGAATGGTTTCAATCCCATCCCTTATTTCACTAAATTCTTTGGTAAAGATTTAGTTAATTGATCCGCATAATTATTGTATATTTTTACAAATACAACAGTAATCACATTATCTTTCAAAAGTTGTCTAAGATACTCATTCTTAAATTTGTAAGTGTAGATTTACCATTCTATAACTTATTCAACTATAGAAATAGTGATTTCAGCATCACACTATAAAGAGACCAACGACATAGGTTTAGGCCACAACTTAACATCAAGTAATAAATCTCTAAACCATGCTGCCTATGTACATGTTGTAGCTAAAGTAATAAATTTAGCTTTCATTATAGAATTGACAATAACTATTTACTTCTTAGATGTCCATGATATTGCATTACCACCAAAAATGAATATCCACACAATGTAGAATTATCATTCACAATAATGAACTAAGTAACATCCAAGTAACCTTCAAGGACAACTGAAAATCTATTATAAAGGAGTTCTAAATTTTTAGTCATATTAAAATAACCAAGAACTTTCCCAATGGACTTCTAATGGCCCAATCCCAAATTCTTTTTGTATCTTACAAGTTATAAACTGCATACAAAATATCTTGCTTTTCTTATGCATTGTATTATATTAAATTTCCAATTACAATGGCATTTTTAAGTTGAGCAATGGAATTACTAGAACTTTCATATAATTTCGAGTTAGGATTAAAAGTGGTACTTATTTCTTTAATTTTTAAATTTGATATCTGTTCAAGATCTTATCAACATAATGGAATTAACACAAGGAATGATCCCTATTATTTCTTAATTTTAATACTCAAAATAGTATTCACCTTTCCAAAGTTCTTTATTTCAAACTTTAAGTAAAGATACTTCTTTGTTTCTTCTACACCTTTAATATTAGCTCAACAATGAGCATATTTTGTAAATGACTATATCATGTGAATTTAAAATAAATACACTTATCAAAATTATTGTATCTAAATCTACTTGTAAGTAATACAGATTCTAATTTCTCAGCCATTGTGTCGATACTTGTTTTAAGCTATATAATGCGTTAACCAGTTTATAGACTTTCTTTTTATTTTCAAGAAAAACAAAATATTTTGGTTGTCCTTCCTATATAAGTATTCTTATCTAAGATACTATCTAAGAATTTCATATTCACATCCACATGGTGCACAAGCTAATTGTACATTAAATGTAATGACAGCAGTACTGTTATGGATGTAAGTGTAGCAACCGGTGCATATGTATCAAAATAGTCTATTTTTTCCCTTTGTTCAGAAGTTTTAGCCACTAATCCAATTTTGAATGTTAAAATAAATCCATTCGTTGCATGTTTTTTTTAAATACCCACTTAAAACTAGTTAATTTTAAACCTTGTGGTTAATCAACTAGAACCTATGTATTGTTAGATAATAATGAGCCTATTTCATTATTGCTTCTCTTTGAAATTAGGCCTGTCAATGGGTCGAGCCAGTTCGAGCTCGGCCCGTTTGACCCAAGAAAAAGACCGATGAGTCTAACCTTTCAGTGAGCTAGACTGAGATTTTTTTAAACCCAAATTAAATAGGAGTCGAGATTGGACATCATTAGGCTCAAACCTGATATAGACGCAACCCTTTAATTACCTATATATGTAATGATATATATATATTTATATTTTGATATTATATATTCAAATATATTATTACTAAACACTAAATATATACAAATATGTTTAGGGTTTTTTTTTGGGTACTTTTTTATGCCTTTTTCTTGAAAACATCTACATATAATTATGAGGAAAATGTAAATGAAAAGGAGAAAACTAAGTTTTAATTGAATTGGGTTGCGTATCCAATTAGTTGTTTTACTTTAAATTAAACTTGCTCATTGATTTTTTTTTCATTTCTTAAATCAATTTGTTTACTTTAAGTTGAATCAATTTGTTTACTTCATTTGGATTCAAGGCACAAGGTTATGAAGACGTTCCAACCTTTGAAGATATATTGGTTGATGACCGCATATTTTATTACAAGTTTTCATGTACTTTAAACGAATTAGATGTAAATATTGTTGAAAAATTCTTGGTTTATGTACTTTTTTAAAAACTATTACTTGTTCATGTATAATTTTAATATTGTAGTCCCGTAAATGTTAAATTAGTTTTACAACATAATAATTATAGTAATTATATTAAGAAAATTGAAGAGTAATAAGTGAACTTGGACTAACCTTGAATAAAGCTCAAAACCCAATTATTTTGTGAGTCAAGCATAAGTTTCACATTTTTCAATCAGAAACTCACAACCTGAAATCCGAAAGTGTTACAAATTAAATGAGCTAAACCCGAATTTATGAAAACCCAACTCAAATTGCTCGATTGACAAGCCTATTTGAAATGCAAAATCTCTTATTACCACAGCTAAACTAAATGTCTTGGGATCATTTTCCAAATTCAATAAGGTTGATATCTTATGTTGTAAAATTCTTTGTAACCTTCAACCAAAAATACAATGCAGCCTCGCCCCAAATTTTTTTGGTAAAGCAAAACATAATAACATAGAATTAACCACGTTTTTCAAAATTCTATTATTTCTACTTGAAATACTTCTTATTACCTCTTGTTAGAAAACCATTTACTTCATACACATCAAAATGCACAAGTTTAAGTAAACCAGTATTTCTTTCAGCCTTAGAAAAAGATAATCTTGCCACTTTGGTTTATATGCATGTTTCACATTTCTTTTCTTCATTACCATCATAGGCAATTACTCTATATTAGATATACAATGTAGTCTCTTATTATTAACATGTCTAAATTTACTATGCCATACGGAACGAGAAGATTCAACAATATAAGCAGAATTAATATTTTTCTTAATACTCATTTTAAACATCCCATTACAAGAGGAACCTTGTCCTATAAATATATTGATTGGACAAGATTATTTTATTAGAGTCTAATACAACCCTAAAACCATTCTTATTGAACGTATTAGCTGATATAAGATTTTTCCATATATCAACAACATGAAGTACATTAGTGTGTACTAGCTTTTTGCCAAATATGAATTGCAAGTCTGCTATCCTTTTACCATAAATCTTGGCAGTGTCATGATTGCTTATTATCATTTTAAAACTATCAAGAACATCTTCATGGATCTTGAATATAGAAATGCCATTGTAAATATACACCATTGCACCAAACTCATATGACCAACCCCTTAAATTGAATCTAGATGTCATGTACTATTGCAACAATTTTAGCAACATCTTTGTATTTCACAAGATTTGTTTCAGCATTATCCTTCTTGTGCTCCTTCTTAGATGTATACTAACTTTGTTTAGAAGATTTCTCTTCTCAGGCTCTCCACCAATGTTGTTGTTCCTCTTCTTCTCATCCACATAGTTCACCTTAGGACCAACATCAATTTCTCTTTTTTGAAAAATTCAAACATCCTTTTGGGTAATATGGAGCAATTTCTTTTGATAGTCATTTTAACTGGTGGCAACTTTACTATAATTGGCTCCTCTCCACTTGCAATGCCTCAAATATCTACACACCAAGATCTTTAAATTTAGAAACCAAAACTTGTAGATCATGCATTGATCAAGGAGAGAAGAATCTTCATTAATAAGAAAATCAAAATATTTCTTAATAAATTTGTCCATACCTTGTTTTTGAGTAGGATATTTATACTCCAATGCAACACAAATTTCTCTTGGTGATTTGATAGAAGCATACATGTCATAGAACCCATCCAAGAGCGTGTCCAAAATGTGGCTTCTACACAAGACTTCATCCTCTTCACGCTTCCTTCGTTCAGCCTTTAATGTTTAAAGTCTTGATATCATGATCCTTAGGAGGAGAAATTGATGACAATATCGAACCAAGTACATAGCGCTACCTTTATCATTTCACCTCTTGAAGTTTGTCCTCTTTGTATCAAGCTGATCATGTTTAATAACCCTTTGGCTTATGATCTTGAGAGGATTTTCAGTTAAAGAATCCATTTTACACGATAAAATCCTTAAGACTGTTGAAGAACAATGCATGCTAGAATGCATAAATTTGTAACAATAAATTTCACAAAGCCAATGGGATTTGTTTGATGATCTTGAGGTGTGTAGAAAATAATCTCCTTAAAGTTTTTATTGTACAATTAATAGTTTGCTTTTGGATTATGACAAAATACTTTTAGAATACAATAAGATGGAGAGAACGTTGACGATAACCCACTAAAATGATCAAATGCAAAAAGTTAATTTAATTGTAAAGAGAACTATCAATTTCTAGGAAAAGGTGTTCATACTTATTTCTAGCGTTCATAAATTATGTCCGATGAAAACAAACCTTGTAGATGAAATTTAAAAAAAAAATTAAAAAATTAAAAAATTTCTGCCTGTTGGTGATGATCCTGTCGTGGGTCCAAATGAACTTGTAACGGGATCCAAAGTCAAATCTGGTTCACATTCTTGTCAACAAAAACCCGGCACCGAATCATCAGTAATCTGGATTGGAGCAGGATATAGAAAGGACCTCTTCGATCATGAGCCCGCTTCGGATCAGGCTTGGTATTAGAGGTGGCAAAATGGGCGGGATGGGCGGGATTTGCTTGGGTTTGAAATGGAACCGAGTCATATGGGTTTGGGCCCAATCTTACCCATATGTGTTTTGGGACTAACTTGGGCGGGATCATTTTGGGATGGGTTTAGATTGATCCCGCCCAATACCCAAATCCATTTTCTACATATTTTTTTTCCTTTAATTCATTTTTTATTTTTATATAATTTTAATATTTTTGATTTATTAAATTTCTTTTAGTTTTATTAAATAAACATGCAAGTGCTTTATACTCAAGATTCCCACCAAAAATTGGATTAACAAATAAAGGAAAAGATAGATATACAGCCATATTCCAACATATATCAAGATGGCCAAGGTCCTTAGGATGTTGAATATTTATCCTTATCATTATCCAAGGATGACAGGTCTAAACTAACTGAAATGCTGGAAATTCTTGTGGATAATGACTAGGAAGACTACTAGATTATATTCGATGGTATAACTATAAAAATTGTTAAAGATAATTTTTGAATCTAAGATTCCGTTTGGATTGACTTTTTTTTCAAAAAATAAGTTTTTCAAATACAATGTTACAGTAATATACAATAACTCAAGAAACATCTCATCCATATTAATATATCAAATATTTCAAAAAAATTTTATAGTAAAAATTTTTCATATACACTGCTACAATAAAATATTTCAAAAACACTTACCAAAAACAGCTAATCCAAACGGAGCCCTTGCCATTTGAGCCCAATGGGTACCCAAGTATTTCCCATCCTTTCCCATTCATTAATGGGTATAGTTGGGATGTGTCCCAACTTAAACTCAATACCAAATTATAATACCCATCCCGCCCAAAGTTCCTTTGGGCATGGGTAGCCCATTGGGACTTGGGACAAATTGCCAGCTCTACTTGGTATACACCAAAATTTTGATTAAGTTTTTGGTACTTTGATTTTGTTTTCAAGTCTCACATTGTACAATTCAAGTCTTATTTGTATATTCTATGTTTCATTTGTACATTTTGTGTCTCATTTGCACATTTCTACATTTCACTATAAATTATTCCAGCAATTTCTTATTGCACTTAATGCAGTACAAGGGATGGTCCTCATGAGAATCATTGTGTCCAAAATCTGAATTTCAACGTTTCAACCAAATCCCAGTAAGCAACTAAGTAAAACGATTAACTTCTTCACAATTTTTGCAAGACAAAGCCTAGTTGATGACTGCTTGAGTAATAGAGAAGGAAGGCTTGCAGGGAGAAAAGGTATTGATGAAAGTCCTCTCTCCGATGCATGTTTTACCATGGAGTATATGGTGATCTCAATTGTTTTTTCAAGCATGATTTTGACTTCTTAGCCACCGGATACAAGCAGCTAAGCATTGCAAAATTTCTCAATTAAGTATAGTCACCACAATAAATTGGCGAATTTGGCAAAGTTGTATTCTTCAACCTCTAACAATCTCTGCTTAACACTACAGATGCCATTTACAGTAACCCAAGACCAGAACTGGCAACCAGATACGTCAAATTTAAATCACTATGCCTGAGTAATAAAGTTAAATTGACTCGGATAATTCAATTCAAAGACAGAAGAGATACAAAAACATTTGAACAAGTCATTTTGTTATGCAGAGTTGCAGTCTCACAGAACGGTAAACATGTCCATGACGATCATGCTTCTCAATGAAATTTAAAGGGCTTGAAAGATGAGTGGAAAAGAAGCAGAAAACTAATTTAATTACAGAATTTGCCGTATTGGGAGCTGATTATAATTCACATACACGCTACAAAACCATAAGACTAGTCTTTGGCAACCAATTCAATTCCAAGTGGGCTCAAATTATAGTGTAAACGGTTTTCTTCGTACAGTGACACAACAAATACTTGCCTAAATCAATTCCATCTTCGACCTGTAAAACAACTAAATCCACACTCCTGCATCGTAGCTGAGCTAGTTTACGAACCACAAGTAAGCGCTTCAAAACCAAGACAATTACTTGTACTATGGTAGAGTTATCATCATTCAGCTCATATAATGCCTGTGGATCCAGATAGTGAAAAGCTTTTTCTGTTTCCATTTCCTTCTATTCTTGCAGCTTTGATAACACCCTTGCTCTCTATCCCATCAGCATCTTAAGAGCATGATATTCTCCAGTCTACAAGTTCATTCTGCTTGCAGCGCAGTGCAAATGGTCCAAAGTTTATCATTCAGTGCCCCAAAGCTTAAGTCATGCTATTCCTTGTTCGAACTCTATCAATTATCATTTGCCTGCCAGATAGATCATCGGCATACCCAACAACCTGCAATTGAACATTGCAGAAGATAAGCAACTGGTCAATATGAACACAAGGCAGGATCATCAGCCTGAAGTGCACAAAGCGATAGTTTTCCAACATCTTTGAGGTCGTGATGCACATATGTATACAGACTTATTATAGAAATATGTTCGTTGCAATGCCACTTGACAATTTCAATCAAACAAAAGCAAGTGAAAAGCACGAACCTGAGACTCTGTTGGTGTTTCAGTAAAGCCATCGTAATCGTTTGTTCTGGCATCTTCCTGGGGATTATGGGAATCATCCTTTTCATCAAACCTGAAACACAAGAAGATTGATGAATTTAGTTGCACATTCATACTCGCCTATCCGTAAACAACATTCCAAGCACAGACAAGTCAAATTGAGTTCCTGAGTCAACTATCCACCAACTTAAGTTAAATACTAACACATACTATATTCAAGACAAAGAAGGCATAGCTTGTAGTGCAGACTAAGATACCATGCAAAACTTTGAATTTTAAAAGCAAAATCCTAATTAAAGGACAGTTAAAGCAAAGACACAGATATTCTCAACGGTTCTCATCTCTTACTAGCTCTCAATGCGGTCCAATTCACAGATCACAACAACAACCACTTGAATTCTATTATTCTAGTTAATCCACCTCAGTTTGAAAACATTACAAGTGAATAACAATACCTATTGAGGAAACTTTATTTGTTAACAATCTAGACAACCAAGTCCAAACTCTAAGATAGATGCCAAGAATAATTCTATCACTGAAGGTGGATACTGCATTTGACTAAGCTGAATTTCATGAGGATAAAAATGCAAGCCAGTAATAATAATGCAAACGAAGGTGGAATCAGTTTTAAAAGAATCCGAAGAAAATGTCGACATGTAAAGTTTTGACCAAGCATGTCTACATACAGACTTTCTATCGAGCATACCTGTCAGATCTCGATGCTGAAGATGCCATAATAAAAAAACCCAAAGTTTTAGAAGAACGTTAAAGATGGTAACTCTTTTCCTCTTTGCTATTTGAGAAAACAGGAATTAGACAAACATATGTTCTAGAATATATAGATTAGGTGAACATAAAATCAACACAAGGTTATGACCATATTAATGATTGTAATGCCAGGTAAAGGAATCCAAGACACTTGAATCTTCCTGAAGAGCTCATGTTGCCTAAAACTTCAACCAGTATTAAAAGAAGTTAAATGATAAACCATAGTCATCTCACGTATGCCATCTAAGACTATATTAATCTGACAAGCCATAAACATATTGACCAAAACAAAGAAATTTCTTGTAGTGACACAAGCACAAAAAAGGAATTCACTTATCAGGATAAATAACTAGCTCCACAAGTAGTACTTCAAGGGAAAAAAATAAACATGAAGTTAAAGTTTATAGAAAGTAATTTCACAATAAAGAAACAGTCAACTGGTTGAAGTTTAATAGCAAACAGATCATTTGCCTATGCCTCTTTATCAGGTGCTGCAAATAAATGTGCTTAAACCTGAGTGGGCAAAGACACCATATACATCCATATACACACGCAGACACACAAATAGAGAGACAGAGAGACAGACAGAGATTATGGCTTGCAGGAGTCTTCTGTCATGGAAAGTACTTTTACTGAGTGCTTTCCCCAGTTTTCTCAGAGAAAGTATCTCTCAAGACCTTTACAAATTATCAGCAAAAAATTAAAAAAAAAAAAAGTACCTTCATCATCTTCTAAAGTTTCTTGTCCAATTTTTCTCCTCAAAACTTACACACATGGAAATGCCTCCTCTGGTATCTATTTCTCATCCTTAATAAAGTGTAAATCCCAGATAGAAATAAAATTGTGCAAAATGCATACGGGAGAAATATGAAGGAAAGCAACTTGAATTCTTCTTAAGGCAGAAAATATAATTAAGATGCAAGAAAAGAAACATATATAATTATAAGAAATGCTAAATAAGAAGGTCACCTATTTTTCCAGTGCTTGGGCAATCCAAGAGCGGACTGAGGCTCTCCACGATCTTGACCAAGAACAGTACAATCAGATGTAAAAAGCTGATCTAAAATTAAGAAATAAACTTTGCTAATTCACTCATTATAGTTTTAGTAGTGAACCTAAAAAAGAAGAATGTAAGGATACACTTGTACCACACGCACTTCTAGCAGGAGATTTCTGATCATGGATCTAATATCAGAGACAAGGCAAAAGATTAGATGGCAATCCAACAAAAAGATCATCTCCTTTGATGAAGAATATACAGAATAATGTTACCTTACTCGTTTGCTCCAACAAGTCCTCAATAGCAGCAGCTACATCAGGAACCATAGTGGTGACTTTGCTTGCATTTTCTGTCACGTCTTCTTCCATTGGACTTACCCGGCAGATGCTATGGGTTAAGTTTGCCTCAGAAAATGAGCATTTTGTTTTGTCAGCCTCAAAAGTCCTTGCCTTTTTTAAACAACCAATTGGGTAATTTATCTCCTCGCTTTTTTTGGTAAAAGCTTCAGTTTCTACACTTTTGGACTCTTGGGAATGCCTTGGAAGTTGAGATGCATCATCCCCAGATATTATCCCAATGCCTTGGGTAGGATACTGTGTCATAGTACAGACTCCTGTTTCTCGGTCTTGAGAAGTTGCTTCTTTTGGATAAAATGGACCTGGAGAAACAACCTTGTTCTGTCCAATCCAAAGATGCAAAATATGCAGACTGGATTAACAACAATTTCAACATATAGCTGGGAGAAACATGAATGAAGAAAATGAGATTACCAAATGTGTTTTTGTGCATATGCATGTGAGAGAGAGCAAGGAAGGGGCAGGAGGGAGGACAGACAAACCTGCTTGACACACTCATAAATCCATTCAGAATTAACTGGCTGTATCCCCCACTTACAAGCAGCCTCGTATTTTGGTCCACTGGCAAATTTACATAACAAATGCGTGACTTTCTTAGTCAGTTTTTCAACAAATCGGACTCCAAGAATAAAGCACAAATTTCTCAGCAGCAGTCTTTCTTTCTCATCATATTGCGAAACACAGAAGCGGAAGCACTTAAAACTCATGAATGGTACTTGGCATGGAAGGGGAGAATAGAGGATATGACTGCTGACATCCAGTAAGTGCCCATCCTTCAACAGAATAAGTTCACACTGTTAGCATGTATCCAAGAATGACTTGAAAACAAAAGAATCTTGTGGTCCCATGGATGGTTTTTTAATAAAGGTCACAGGCAGAGTGGAGGAATCTCCTGTGTTTCTATATAATCTTAAATTTCAATCATTAGGATGGAATAGATGCAAATGGTAAATGAAAGTTACCAAAGAACCACCTCCAAGCAGCTTTTAAATCCCCTCAAATACAACCAAGCTAATTTCAATTGAATTAGGTTCCTCATAGTACAGCTAGCAACTTAGCACCTTTAAAGTATTTAATAAAACATCATGCTGCAGGCTTCTAGACAAAGCAAATTAAAATCATTAAATCGATACTACTCTGCGTACCATTAAAGAAGAACGGATCCAGTGACTTGACACGTATTTACTGGCGGAAAAATCAGTCTCAGAAGGAACCACACCATGACACTCAACAATGAAGTGTGTATTTCCTTCAACCAGATTTTCCACAACTTCTCCTCCCCCTTGATTAACCCATTCAACGATTTCAGCCCTCTGGACGACAGAAATCAAAACTGAGAATCAAAGAAAGTCCCAAGATAACTGGAACGAAAAAGCACATTATGAGACAAAAAGATTAAAATGTTAATACAAGGAGCCAAAAAAGAAATGTTTCCTTGACCTTCTAGACTTTCTGACTCCACTTAACACTTCAACCTAACTATACATTTTGATCTCAAAATATACCTTATAGACCTGCCCAGCCGATATTGCTCAAAACCATCCAATTTACAAACCAGTTTAAGGAGTCCTTGAATTCATTTTTTTATTCCCAGAATGGGTAATACCAGCTTAAGTGTATTAATCTCCGACATGTTTAGTGCCCAGCAGCAAGACTTCAACTTTAGCAAGAAGAGATATAATATTTGCTGCCATTGTGGTATAAAAGTTCTCAAGTTTTACAAGGAGTCAATCTCCACCACTTACAAGTCAATAATTTTAAATTCTAGAACCTAGCAAGGCATCCCCATTCCAAAAACCAACTTATTAGATCGCAGAGGCCCAAATAATTTACTCAAACATTCTTTTGTATCAAAAGAACCAATAGTAAAAGAAATTTTCCCACGCATGAAAGCTTAGGGTGGTCTGCACACATTTAAAAGCAGAACAGACTACCTGATCAACGGGAAATGATCCAGAAAAGCAAAACAGTTTCCCAGCAAATACATTGGATGATATTCTGTTGTCTCTGTCATGGCTGGCACTCTTCTCTGTAGACTGCTGTTGTTTAGCAAGGTTTCCTGTATTCACCCAGGACATTTCCTCATTTCTGATACTGTCCACTTCTTTTCTCTTCTCAAATGACACACCAGACTGAGAATTTTTATATTTTACAATGTGATCATCAGGCAGGATAGGTTGAACAGAGGATCCCTGTCTCATTTCATTCATGGCCATGAACGATCTTTTGTTGGAGTTAGTGGTATCTATGAATAAGAAGAGAAATAATAATCAATCAACAGAACGTTCAGAGACACTAAGATAACAAATCAAGCCTCAGAGATCAGAACTAGCACTTAATGAAGCAAAACAACAAAAAACGATAGAGTAAGTTTCAGAAAATTAGTATCAGACCTCTTGGGAGAATTAAATCATAAGCCATGTGCCTCTTAAGCACAGGAACTTCTTTCTTTTGATGATCACAATCTTCAAGCCATTCACTTTTAACAACATAGATCACGCCTAAAGCTGCAAGGTTTCTTACTTCTTTGATCTCACTGCAAAATTGTTGAGCATGTGAGAGCACAGTGATTCCTAACCTCTAGACATCCTGAAAGTAACAAAAACGAAAAATCACAAATCATCTGACGGAATTATATAGCACTTTTGCCAAGAACAGGGTTGCTACTAATTGAATTGTCCAAAGGCCATATAATAAACATTTCAAAGCACCATTCTATATAACCATAGCAACAAATATCCGCATCCTACTCAAATTATTAAAAAAAATGGATAAGACAATGCAAAGAGAAACTGAAAAAAGGGGAGAGATGGAGAGGCAAACATCAACAAGTAATAATTGATTACAAAGCAATAAGAGTAGACAATAAAATCAGGGAGGATAAATTTCTATTTGCCACTTCCCATGATTTCCAGCGATACTTAAGTGATACAAACAGCAATTCCAGAAGTTATAATCTTGGTGTAGGGCTATTGATGGCATAAGAATTGTTTCACAAATTAAGAGCCAGGATGGAGTACCTGAACTTATCAAATATTATGGTCACAAGAAACAATTATACTTTTGCTGTGACATTTGTTTAAAATTTTCCAACTTCGAATAGATTGCTTTGTGCCAAATATCAACAAAAAAAGGATCAACTTAAGACAGAGGTACATATAAATGCAAACACCAAGAGTACTTTCAAGTCCATATTAGAATGTCACTAAACAAATTGAATTAGCTCAAAAACCTTGCAATGTCTACACAACAGACCACACAAACATCAATTTCAGCATTAACACCCACGGAATAGTAAAAAATGAACAAGCTCACAAGTAGAGAAACGACAAAGTAATCCAATATATTTAAACTTTCTACTGATACCAGGGAATTATCACTGCCATAGAAGTTCCTGAGTTTCAAGAATTCAAAATAATAACATTCAAAAAAGCTAGATACTGTCTCATTTGCAATCATGATAGTAGAAGAAAAGAATACAATAATTTGAATCAACTCACAGCATCTTACCTCTCTGATGGAGTACCAACAATTATGTGTGTCAATTTTTCATTGAAGGACATATAACGAGAACCACCACCTCTATGAACCATGCTGACCAATTTACGCATATTGTCAGCATGAAAACCAACAAGCATAATTCTGCAAACCGACAAGTACAAGTCATCCTCGGTTTGAGAGTCATCAGCAACACACCCATCAAAGTTGGAATTGTTTTTTAGCTGTTCAGCAGATTGTCCATTGTCCTCTTCTCTTGTAAAGGTAGGAGCATCACAAAATGCAGAAGACATGTCATGTGAGATATTAGCTTCTGAATTTGGTTCTGCTTTCTGAGCATACAGCCTGACTTGTGGGTCTGAAGCAGTGCCTGCAGATGATGCCTCGCATTGGGAATTTCCAAGACTCTTATCTTGACTAGGCATTGCCATCTTTCTTACAGTTTTCATAGAACTACCCTGAACAGGATAGGACTCCTCATTAAGGCATGCTATTCACCCCAAAAAGAAAAGGAGAAAAACAGAAAAATTAATGTCAGCACCAAAGAGGGGAAAAAATTACTATATAAACTCATACTAATGTGCCGAAAACCATGCCATCAACTGCAGATTGCTGCATAAGACATTAAGCATTACCTCTTCTAGCAACAGATTGATCAAACCATTTCCTTGATATGATATGTATGTGACCCCATCTTTTAGCAACCTTATACTTGTCACCTTCAGGAGCGTATGAATAGTCAAGGAACATCTAATTCCCCTAAGAAACAAATATATCTACTGTATAAACCAGTGAGGCATGAATAGCATGAATTGGACTCCTCATTAAGGCATTGCCATCTTTCTTACAGTTAACCCATACTTACTCTTTCGAGATAATACAACTCATACCATGGGGGGCAGAGAAGAAAAAGAGAATAAACAACCAGAACATTAGCACTGCAAAATATCCATCCACAAGAACAAAGTTAACAATGAACTTTGCAGAAATTGAACGAATTAAAGGTATGCATTGCTTCAAAACCAGAAGAATGTAAAATGGCATAAGTTACAAAAGATTAGACAATATGCAGAGAACCAAGCTATGTTCATATCCCAGAGCCGTGCCAATCAGGACAAGGAAAGACCGATTTAAATGTACCACAATCCACCCCGGGGAGGGGGGGGAAAGGAAGGATGAAGAATGGATTATATATTAGCATATGACATCACAGCTACAAATGGTAAATTTGCTAGTGCAAAGAGAATCTTTTAGGAAAACCTACTATTTCTTATTTGAAAGTTATATCACAAGCTTGTGTCCAATAAAACTCTATGAAAGATATTGTATAAAGGATATGTCAGAGACTAAATGTGTGCACTTTCTAGTCAGTTCAGCAGAATATTTGCCACCATTTTGTAAGATGAGCTGTTCCATCTGCTTCCGCTCATCTGAAAAAGGCAAGCATATTAACTACTAAACTAGAAATATTCACCGCAGAATATGATCTATTTATGTTGTTCAAATTTCCAACCCGCTGGAATCCTGCTGACACATACTGTCAACCCAGAGAAAGGAGGAACTCGAAATGAATCTTGAGGGACAACTCTGTGTTCTCTCCAGCACTGATGCAGCCAATTGATGGTAACAATTGGTTTCTTTAGAACATTTAAAGCCCACTGAAAAGCAAAAGATGGTAAAAGAGAAAGACTCCAGTTAGTAAAATAAATGCAAGAAACTGCAGAGTAAACTATAAGACAGAAGAATATGAATCAAACTGTTGATTTTGGTCATGCAGGCTCTTTCAATTAGGAAATTTGCACACAGGCCACCTTGGTCAAAAGCAGTGAAATGAAGAAAAAGAATGAGCATCCATATTTCTATGCCATGAAAAATAACAGAACAAAAGCAAGAAAAGAAGCAATAAGTTGCAAGCAAAACATTTAGTATTAACTGGAAAAGCTGCAGCACAAGTGTTGACCAGTAAGCCAAGTAGAAAAACAAACAGCAAAACTTTAAAGATCAGTACCCATCTCATCACAGTTTCGTGAAAATTTGCTGGTTAAAACTCCACTACAAACTTAGTTTCTGATTCTCCTCAGCACATTTTTCCAAGAGGCTATATAGCTCCTATTCTCCTTAATCACTAGCTTAGTGAGTACTCCTCTTTTGTTCCTTCAAAATCTGATTTTCCAACTCCCAATACCAACCTTCTGGTCAGGTTGCAAAAAGACTCCCCCCTCCGATTTGATCAAACCATACCAGTTCCTGCTTCCGGCATAAGTCCTCTCTACACCAAACAACAAGCTTGAATTCTGGACCAAGATCTAAAGTAGGACACTCAAAAAACAATTGATGACTAGATTCAGCTTCAACCACATCCTATTTATCACCCCCCCCCCCCTTTCCCCAAAAAAAAAAACAAGAAGAAGAAGAAGAAGAATCATCAACCGACCTTCAGAACTCGATTTATTCCTATACAGAAGCAACATAATGAACAATGTGCAGGAATACAACTCTTGGGCCATACGAGATAATGCCATGAACAATGGCCAAATAAGGTCTTGGCTTTATAGCTGATTTAACAGAGAAAACACCAGCACTGTCAGCTAACCATCTTAGGAGATCTTGATTTGAAGAATCTAAGTAGTCAGAATGAGTAAGGTCTTGCATTATCTCTTCCACAACTGCAGATCGTTTTCTTTTGCCATTTCTAATTCAAATCACAGATAACAGAAGCTACCTGAGCTTGCAGATTACTGAAAAACTGTCTTAAACTACCAGCTCCATGGTATCTCAAAAGAGGACCTAACGAGTGTTTATTACTAGAGACGAAAAATATAAACAGAAATAGATACACAAACCAATCATAAATATTGCATGTCTCTGTATAAAGATTAGTATGACATGCTACAGTTATTGGAAGGTCAATTTGAAACTTAAGTGCATCAAATATAGCACATTTTAGAAATTTCTAAGCATAAACAAAGAAAAATGCATTGGTTGCCGAAGCAAATTAAAGAATAACAACCTCGACCTCAATCTTTCCATAAACATAAAAGTTTTACAATTCATAGAATCATGAATTGTGCTTACTTATGTATATTCCACAATGAATATACCAGCAAACAAGTAAGCACAAACCAAATAAACTTTGCAGGATATAACTCTGCATAATAAATCACCAGTGAACCCAGGATAGCAAGTAACAAAAGATCTGAACATTGGAACATCTACAATCCCAAAATCATGTTTCAGAGGAGATAAATAACTGAATGCATGCACCAAAAAATTTAATAATAAATAAATGCACATGACCTCATATCCACTTCACATCCTGCAAGCCGAATGCTTCTTAGTAAGGACAATAAATAAATATAAACTGAAAAGACCAACCTTGTATTTTGCAGCCAAAACATTCTTTACAATAACAAAGCTGACATCCATTGATGCTTTGGTTTGCAAAACTCCTCCCATAGAAGTGACCAATTTAGCAATTTCAGCCTACAAGACATACAATCACAAAGGGGATAAAAAGCTTACAGAATAAACATCTATAGTCAATATGAAGTTACCAAAGGCAGAAGGGAGGGTTGTGGGGAAGTACATATATTATACAAATTAGTGAGAAAGGAACCCCTGACATGAAGCACTCAGCAATACAAAACAGCAATCACCTAAAAAAAATATTAATACTGCAAAACTAGTGACTTCAATCAAGCCAAACCTGAACGAAAATCATCACAAAGTTCCACTTACATCTTCAGTAACAGAATTAAACAGAATCTCAGTACAAAAAGCTTTTTATTAAACATCTATTTGACTTGAGAAGCAGATTCTTTCTTTTCCCTTTCCAGCACAATGGGACATCTATCCACTCGATATTTTGCAACAGAAAAGCAACCAGACAATGGTTCAAGGAATCTATAGACACAAAATCTCTCTAGCTGCCAGGACTTTCGTGTATTATGTGCCAGTGCACTAAGCATGCCCAAAATGTCAGGGAAGGTAGCATATCTCCTTTAGAGCAAAGCAGAAGATATTCAAACTTCTTTGTGGCATTAAAAGAGTCACCACAAGGACTAAAACAATCAGAGAAGTTTAGCAAGCATTCTGTTACATGAAGGTGTATAAGCATCCCTTAATCCTATTCTTGCTACAGAATCAATACTCATATTAGCATCTATGACGTATAATACCCTTTCATCCATCTCAAAACCAGATGTGAGCAGTTTAACCCCATCCATTGCCAGGCAACAAGTGAATCCCTGTTTAGGTAGCGGCCTATGTTCCTTCGCACAGGAAAGCACACACTGGGGACCTATATGCAAAGAGTACATCATCATAAGCAAGCAAGGTCAGAAAGGTTCAACTGTTTCCTATCAAGAAGCTTTTAGTTGCAAAATAAACAATTAGGCTTTAAATATGAAGTAAGGTAAAAGGACCGAGTCTTTTTAATGTTATAAGATCAGCTCCCTAGTCACTCCATCATAAAATCCCAATATTCAAGATGAGAAAATGTTTGAAAAGCAAAAGAGAAAAGCTTTCATATCTTTTAGGTAGATAAAATGGTTCAACTAGCCTACAACAGAGCTAAAACATCAAGACTATCTAAGTATATTACCAAATTTTATCGTGTCTCTTTATTTTTCCAACTTGAAGTGCAGAAAAAGAAGAACAACAATCCACTGGATATATAGCAAAGAAGGTCGGATGAATACTAACCACCAAATCTATAACTTGCATTAGTATCAAAACCCAAAAAGACAAAAATTAGTCATCTCAAAGTTGTATTGTCTCCAACAAACACAAATACCAATTTGCTCTTTTCTCTTATTGTTTTACATTTTCGCTCTTTTTTCTTTTTTCCCCTAAATGCCACAATTTAGTACCTTCCAATCCAAATTAAAGAAAATCACAGAAAAACTACTTGCCATTTACATTTCACATCATTTTCTAGCCAAAAAGCATACAAGGTTTTTATTTTTTTCCTTATTGTTACTTGTTATACACTTTCTAGTCATCTTTTTCGGTAAATAATGACAATATAATACTTTTTAATCAAACTTGAAGGAGAGAAAATAGAGCTGCTATTCATTTCACATCTATATCATTTCCCACCCAACAAGCATATGAATTTTCTCCCCAAAACTTAATACATTACAATCAAAGTACTAACAAAATAGTCCAATTTATGCTGGGCAGAAAAGTATACATCAAATGCTGCCAAACCCGAACAAATAACAATACTTGGACTAATATAACAATCATACCCAATAAATTACATCCCTTTGCTCGAAGATCCTCAAATTTCTCCTATTAAATCAAGCAAGCAAACAAAAAATAAATAAAAATTAGCCAATCATCAAAACAATAACTCCAATCCAGCAGATAACATTGTGACAAAATTTAAGTGGAGATATCAACGAATTACATGATCGGCAGAGGAAATGACGTGGAAATCATTAGGAGCATTGCGTGATGGATCGCAACAAAGCAAAACCTGGGCTCCGTTGAGCTTGAGAGCATCGTGAAGTGAATCGAACAACTCTGGAGGAACCAAGTTCCTTGACATGAAAACATTCACACCTTTAAACACCTTCGTCGTCATATCTATTTCGATTATAACATATTCAAGTAAATTCCTACACAAGCCGATGAACTTCTTGAGGGATTTGTTTTAGGGCTTTGATTTTGAATTGGGGAAATGATAAAATCATAAAAGGAGGGAAATGTGAAATTCCGAATTATGAAGTAGTTAGCAAACCGGGAGTTTTCAAAAGGGATATGGTTGACAATCGGTCAAAACCGGCTTTATTGTGAATAGGAGGGAAAAAAACCGGGAAAGAAAGATCAAGAAAATAACGAAAAAATGAACACGGTAAATTTTTTGAAAACCTTGCCTAAAGTTTCTGTTAATATCACTTAGTACCTTAAAGTGTTTAAAACCTCACAACCTCCTTTTTTTTTTTTTTTTTTTTGGAAATTAAGACCTATATACACTAAAACAAGCTTGTGACAAGCTTGAAGCCTTGAACCCATAATCTTTTAACACTAGCTTGTGAGGAGCTTGAATCCGGACAAGGATTTAGTTAGAGGTGGCAATTTATCCCAAGTTTCAATGGGTTACCCATGTTCAAAAGGACTTTGGGCGGAATGGGTATTGTAATTTGATATTGGATTTAAAATGGGACAAATCCTAATTGTACCCATTAATTGATGGGAAATGCTGGGAAATACTTGGGTATCCTTTGGGTCCAAAATTTTTTTTGTAATACAAGGTAATTTTTTTTTGTTTTTCTTCTTTTTGTTTTGATAAAATTGTAACTGATTGAGGTAGAGATTAAGACAGAAAAGACTCCAAAAATAAGGCTAGACTTTGGATGGGAAACAATTTGTGTAGCAGATGAATGCTTATGTTCCATATGTGAATGCATGATATAGTTTAATATAAAGGTTCACATCTTCAGCCAAAGCTAAAGAATGCCCTAAATGGGTTCCAATAACCAAAAACTTTGGTTTGGTTGATTATTTGAAATAATTTTTTGAAAAAAAATTATATTGTAGAGTGTAAATCATTCTAGAGTGTAAAATGAATTCATGAAAATATAAATTCACAACAAGACTAAAAGAAATTTAATAAATCAAAAATATTAAAGTTATTTTAAAAATAAAAAATGTATTAAAGGAAAGAATATGTAGAAAATAGATTTGGGTATTGCAGATGAATGCTTATGTTCCATATGCGAATGCATGATATAGTTTAATATAAAGGTTCACATCTTCAGCCAAAGCTAAAGAATGCCCTAAATGGGTTCCAATAACCAAAAACTTTGGTTTGGTTGATTATTTGAAATAATTTTTTGAAAAAAATTTATATTGTAGAGTGTAAATCATTCTAGAGTGTAAAATGAATTCATGAAAATATAAATTCACAACAAGACTAAAAGAAATTTAATAAATAAAAAATATTAAAGTTATTTTAAAAATAAAAAATGAATTAAAGGAAAAAATATGTAGAAAATAGATTTGGTTATTGGGCGGAATCAATCTAAAACCATCTTAAAGTGATCCCGCCCAAGTTAGTTCCAAAACACATATGGGTAAGGTTGGGTTCAAACCCATATGATTCAGTTCCATCTCAAATCCAAGTAAATCCCACCCGTCTCGCCCATTTTGCCACCTCTAGATTTAGTGTGTGATTGTATTTGGTGTGATTCCATTCGATTGTTCTAGATATTTAAATTTTTTATATAAATATATTATATTATTATACTGAATATATGTCAAGTATTTTATTTATGTATACCACTTTTACTACAAGAATAACAATATAATGTAACTAGTTTTGTACCCATTCGTTGAATGGGAATTGTTTAAAAATAATAAATTATTTAGTGTAGTTTATAAAAATATTTGCATAAAATACAAACTTATTGTATAATCTATTATAACATTTCTTAAATACATTACTATGTGCACATGGTTATTTAAAAATAGTCTTATAATGTAAATTTAAACATCTAATTCAGTGATTAATAATTCAAAAAAAAAAAAACATTTGACAATATGATAACATTCAAAAACTTGAAAATAGGCAAGATCAATCTTGGCTGATCTTCTGTAAACAAAAGAATGGTCAACCCATTACCAAAACATCAATTTTGGTACTTAATATAAATGGCTTAAAGGTTAATGTGAAAAGAAAAGAAACCGAATGAAGTATTAATAAAAGATCAGAATTCAAAATCAATCAAGTCATAGGAACACAGCAACCTTCTAAATCTGTTCACGGCTAATAGAAGCAAAACGAAAATATAAGATGTATTTTGCTCTTAAGTAAAAAACATAAAAAATTCTAAATAGTCTGATGTATATTGCATGACGTGAACTGCTATATGACAATGAACTTGATACCTTGTCATTTATGTAATCAGTGACACCTTCTTGTTCTTTAGAAGCTTTTTACCAAAGTTTAAAAAAAAACATTGAAAACTGCACAAATTTTTTTTAACCCTAGAAACCTAGAAAATAAAAAAAATTAGTATATTGTTGAAGACAATTAATAAATTGTCAAAGGCAATTAAAAAATCTTGTGAAAACACATAGTTTAAAAGGTCACTTTTAAATCACTAACCAAAAAGCAATATGTGTTCTACTTGAATTGAAGAGTGAATCCATAAATTGAAATAACAAATTAATTACAAAAACCTTGTCAGAAATAAAAACCAAACTGTAACTTTTGAAGACTTACTCAGAAAATTCAAATTCAATGACCTAACTATGAAGAAAGTGTAGGAAATTGCAGACCACATACAGCGAGTATAAACAAAGTTCAAATTCGGTCCTTGCATTGAAGGGAATAAAAACGAAATTCCAAATTCGGTCCTTGCATTGAAGTTAAAAAAAAAATTCCAAAAAAATTGGTAAAAAAGTGTAAACATTTTCACTACTTGATAAAGTGATGAGTAATTGATCGAGAACCATATATATGAGTAAAAATGTAGAGTATCTGCGAGAGCGATATTCTAATAAAGATAATCTAATATTTGAATTGATATTTCGAATTTTTGAGTTGAAGATGAGAGAGAGTTAAAAATATAATTCAAAATTATTTATACTAATCTCCAGGAAATTTAGGCTTGACGATTAGGGTTAAGGAAAAAAAAAGGTGAGAGATAATTATGGAAAGATTATCTAGAATTGTAAAGGCAAGAAAAAAAAGAGGGATGTAATAGCATAGGTTATTAGGGGGTTAACTCATAAAGCGCGTTGCACCTACTTCCCCTGTCGTTAAGCCACGTAGGAAAGAGACAAAATAAAAAGATAAGTATGAGAATACGACTTTATTATATATATATATATGATTGTACATACACTAGTGTAAAAACTACAACTATCAGATTGACCCACACAGATCTTTAATCCATACTAAATTTGGCTCTGTTCGACAATTAAATCATTTTCAGAATGCAGAAAGAAAGAAAACAACTGAGAAATTAAAAGCTAAGTTGAGTTGGACGTTCAAGTATCAGCATGACTAGCATCAGCATCAATAATTATAGGTCTTCCTCACTCAAGGCATGTGGTCCCAGAAAAGCTAATGGACGAAACAGCCATGACCCAAACATTTTGAAGCTGTAACTATGCACATTTTCCTCGGTTGCACATTGCACAACAATTCTGTGTCCATCATGATGTATCTTGTGTTAGGTCTGGTCCAAGAATAAACAAACTAAAGTTAGCACAAAATAAGCGGTATAACCGACCATATAATGATTAGGCGGTAGACACCAGCCATATAATAATTAGGCGGTAAAACCGACCATATAAAGGGTTGTGGCAACCCAATAAAGACAAATAATAAAGCAAATAAAAGACACAGAAAATTTACGTGGTTCGGTCAAATTGACCTACGTCCAAGGAAGAGGGAGGAGCAATATTTCTACTATAAAGAAGAAATACAAAAGCTGTAGGAAAGTGGTTCCTAAGCCAAAAGGCACTTATGAAAGAGTTTAGAAAATATTCTTAAATTCAAAATAAGAGAGCCTAAAATATTTGACTAAATGGGTTAGATGACTCAAGAAACTAATAGCCCATATAACTCTCTTGAGTGATGCAATTGAAACTAACCCAAGACCCCTATATTTATAGCCTTTAGCAGCCGACTTCTCCTTGGTATTGTTCGATGTGGGACGAAGCAAAAGAAGCATCGGTCAACAAATGCGGCTTCAACAAATCTCCACCTTGATGAGTCCCCAACATCGAAAGATTATAAACTTACTCCACCTTCTCTACATAAGTTTCAATGGGCGTAAATCACCAACAATGAATACCAATCAAATCCAAGCACTGCTTGAACTTGTAAACTGGAAGATGTTTTGTAAATATATCAGCTGGATTGTCCTTAGTATTGATTTTCTGAATAAGAACTTTTCCCTCAGCAATGATATCCCGAATAAAGTGATACTTCATATCAATGTGTTTCGTGCTCTCATGAACATCTGATCTTTAGTCAAGTGTATGGCACTTTGACTATCACAGTGAATAATAGTAACACCTTGATGTAGACTAAACTCGCTAAATAAACTCGTCAACCACAAGGCTTCTTTGATTGTCTCGGTCATAGCCATATATTCTGCTTCTGTAGTAGACAAATTTACGACAGGTTATAGAGTAGCTTTCCAACTAACAGCACAACCGCCAATACAAAATACATAGTCTGAAAGTGATCTTCTCCTGTCAAGATCCCCAGCGTAGTCTGAGTCTACAAAACCGACCAAAGCGTTATTATTTCTTTCAAACTCCAAACATGCATTTGAAGTACCTCGCAAGTATCTGAGAATCCACTTCACAGCCTGCCAATGTGCTTTACCAGGGCAAAACATATATCTGCTAACAACACTGACTGCTTGTGCAATATCAGGACGAGTACAAACCATTGCATACATAATACTGCCGACTGCACTGGAATAAGGAACCCGTGCCATATAATCTTTCTCTTCATTTGATTTTGGTAATTGAGCAGCAGATAACCGAAAATGGCTAGCAAGAGTAGTAGATACTGGTTTAGCATCTTTCATGCCAAAACGTTCCAAGACTTTCTCAAAGTAATTTTTATGGGTCAAGAACAACTTCCCTATTCCTCGATCTCTCTTGATATCCATGCCAATAATTTTCTTAGTTGCTCCCAAATCTTTCATTTCAAATTCACTATTTAACTGCAGTTTCAAAGTGTGAATTTCTGACAAATTCTTGGCAGCAATGAGCATGTCATCAACATAAAGCAACAAATAAATGAAAGAACCATCATTTAACTTCCGGAAGTAAACACAACTATCATACATGCTCCTCAAATAATCATGACCCAACAGAAAGGAATCAAACCTTTTATACCATTGTCTTGGAAACTGCTTCAATCCATATAAGGATTTCTTCAATAAGCAAACATGGTCTTCCTTACCTTCAATTTCAAAACCCTGGGGTTGCTTCATATAAATTTGTTCTTCAAGTTCGTTATGCCAGAAAGCTGTCTTAACATCAAGCTGCTCGAACTCCAAATCATACATGACAACTAAACCAAGCAAAATACAAATAGAACTATGTTTAACAACAGGTGAAAAAACTTCATTAAAATCAACACCTTGTACCTGACTATAGCCCTTTGCAACTAATCATGCTTTATACCTTGCATCTTCAACCCCTGGAATATTTTCCTTTTTCTTGAAAACCCATTTGCATCCAACAATTTTCTTAACTGACGGTGGCTTTACAAGAACCCAAGTTTCATTCTGATAAAGAGATTCAATTTCTTCATTCATCTCAATCAACCACTTTGCAGAATCATCACAAGAAACTGCTTCTGAATAGGTGGAAGGCTCACCAACTGCATCAGTTTCTTCTGCAACAGACAAAGCATATGCAACTAAATTTGCATATCTTTGTGGTGGTCGAATTTCTCTCCTTACTCTATCTCTGGCTATGGAAGACTCTTCTTCTTCTGAACTATCTTCAACAGTAGATTCAGGTGCATCTACTGGCATTTGTTAAATAGAAGATTCGGTCTGAGAAGGACCAGAACTGCCAATATCAAGCTCCATCTGCTTCTGTGTACTATCAGTAGTACAAGGACTAGAAAACTCCTTCTTGGAAGATAACATAAATAATTCATCAAAAGTAACATCTCTACTGATTACAAATTTTGGGAATTTGGGATCAAAACACCATAATATGTATTCTTTCACCCCAAAAGCATACCCAAGAAAAATGTACTTTTTAGCCCTAGGCTCCAATTTTCCATCATTCACGTGCATGTATGCTGGACACCCAAAAATCTTTAAATTTGAGTAATCAGCAGGAGCATCTGACCAAATTTCCTCAGGAGTTTTGAAATCAAGAGATACAGAAGGAGAATGGTTGACAATATAACAGGCCATATTGATCGCCTCTGCCCAAAAGTCATTTGTCAACCCTGCATTGGAGATCATACATCTTTCTCTCTCCAAAAGCATTCTGTTCATACGTTCGGCCACACCATTTTGTTGAGGTGTCATCCTGATGGTGTGATGCCGCTTAATATGCTTTTCTGTTTGTTTCTCAATCAAAACTTTCAATTGCTTGAAAGTTAGGAAAACATCATTTTTATACTTAAGAAAATATACCCAAACTTTTCTTGAATAATCATCAATAAAAGTCAACATGTACCTGGCACCACCTTTAGAAGGAGCACGAGAAGGACCCCATAGATCTGAATAAATGTAATCAAGAGTACCTTTTGTCTTGTGAATTGCTGGTGAACTGAAACTGACTCTTTTCTACTTCCCAAAAATAAAATGTTTACAGAATTTCAATGACCCGGTACTTTGTCCACAAAGAAGTCCTCTTTTGCTCAATATGCCCAAACCTTTTTCGCTTATGTGCCCCAAACGCATATGCCATAATTTGGTGATGTCTGTATCTGACAAAGATGATGTTGAAACAGCAGTAGCACCTGTAACAGTAGATCCCAGCAAAATATACAAAGTACCAGATCTGTGTGCCTTCATAACAACAAGAGCTCCTCGAGTGATATTGAGAATTCCATCTCCACCTGAATACCTGTACCCAATAGACTCAAGAGTGCCCAAAGAGATGAGATTTTTCTTCAAATCTGGAACATGTCTAACATCTGTGAGTGTCCTCACAATACCATCGTACATTTTAATTCGGATTGTGCCTTTGCCAACAACTTTACAAGCAGCGTTGTTGCCCATTAAGATAACTCCACCTTCAGTTGATTCATATGTTGAAAATCAGTCTCTATTGGGAGACATATGATACGAACAACCCGAATCTAAAATCCACTCATTGTTAGATTTAAAATTATTTTCCGTTACACAGAAAATGGTTCCATCATTCTCATCAGCTGCTATACTAGTTTCAGCGGATTCAGTATTTTTCTCAACAAATTTCCCCTTTTGCTTTTCTTTATTTTCAATTTAAAGCAATCAGAGATAACATGGCCTTTCTTTTTACAATAGTTATACACCACATTTTTATGTCTGGATTTGGATCTACTTCTATTTTCTGTGTTTTTCTTTTCAGATCTACCCCGAATAAACAAGCCATCGAAATTGTTTTTCTTTTCTGCTCTTTAGATTTTAATGCAGATTTAATTTCCCGATACGAAATTATTTTCTTTCCATAAATCATAGTATCACGGAAATACTCAAAAGACTGGGGAAGGGAACAAAAAAGTAATAGGGCCTAATCTTCATCATCAATTTTTGAATCTATATTCTGTAAATCCATAATAATGGAATCAAATTTATCAAAATGAGAAAGTATAGATGTACCTTCGGACATCCGAAATATATACAAATTCTGCTTCATATATAGCCGATTCTCGACAGTCTTCTTCATATACAAGACTTTCAATTTATCCCACATAGCCTTGGCCGAAGTTTCCATTGCTACCTCACGCAATACCTCATCGAAGAGATTTAGGATAATACTGGATCTTGCCTTTTTATCCATCTCAACAAAATTTGCATCTGACACATCCTCTGGCTTTTTCTTGATTCTGTGTATTGTTAGATCAACTCTATCTTGAACCAAAATGGCCTCCATTTTGAGTTGCTACATGCCGAAGTTGACATTCTTGTCGAATTTCTTGACAACCGTCTTTGTTATCGTCATTGTTGCCACAAAATATGTAACTTGAAGTTTGTCTCAAAAAACTGGTCAAAAAAATAAATCTCGTGAAAGGGCCCCACAGGGTGAGTGGACCCCACAGGGTGAGTGGGCCCCACCCCACAGGATGAACGGGCCCCACGGGATGAACGGGTCCCACCAGATGTACGGGTCCCACGAGATGAACCTGTCTTACAAAATATATCAACCAGCTCTGATACCAGTTTGTTAGGTCTGACCCAAGAATAAATAAACTAAAATTAGCACAAAATAGGCGGTATAACCTACCATATAATGATTAGGCGGTAGGCACCAGCCATATAATAATTAGACGGTAAAATCGACCATATAAAGGGTTGTGGCAATCCAATAAAGACAAATAATAAAGCAAATAAAAGACACAGAAAATTTACGTGGTTCGGTCAAATTGACCTACGTCCACGGGAGAGAGAGGAGCAATATTTCTACTATGAAAAAGAAATACAAAAGCCGTAGGAAAGTGGTTCTTAGGCCAAAAGGCACTTACAAAAGAGTTTAGAAAATATTCCTAAACTCAAAACAAGAGAGCCTAAAATATTTGACTAAATGGGTTAGATGACTCAAGAAACTAATAGCCCATATAACTCTCTTGAGTGGTGCAATTGAAACTAACCCAAGGCCCCTATATTTATAGCCTTCAGCAGCCAATTTCTCCTTGGCATTGTTCGATATGGGATGAAGCAAAAGAAGCATCGGTCAACAAATGCGGCTTCAACATCTTGTACAGCTTGAAGAAATCCATACTTTGCCCAAACATCCTAGAGAACTCGAGAATTACAGGGCTTGCTCCCTTACTGTTGCCTCGTTCTTTAGCCTACAGCAGACAGTCACGCTTGGCCTGGGATGTATTGCAAAGAAGACCATCCTAACATCATCTAGAGATCTCAACTTAAGGTATTCCATTTCGGTATGCTTGAAAGTCATCAACCAATTCTTGAATTCAGTCCTTAAGGATTCTTTTCTGGATGCCATTTCTGTGTATTCTCCTAGAGGCTCGTGCTTCACCAACCAATCCTGGTAATCTGTCTATAGAGCTTCTAGTTTAACTTCAGCTTCTTCCTTTATGACCACTTGCTGATCAGTAGACATTGTAGGCTTTTTTTCAAATTCATCCTTTACGACCCCTTGATCAACAAATTGATAGCTACTGTTAACCTGATCCTTTATGATCACTTGATTAACAAATGGAAAGTTATTTTCAACTTCAACCTCAACAGCTTGAATAGTTTTATTGTCAGATTAATTTGAGGTTGTTGTTCTGCAATGCATTGCACTCAGCGAAGTATCCTTTCGGCGTAACACCGCATCTTCTTGAATGGAGATCTTGGTATTCTTGCACCTTCCTTCTGCAAGGGAGTCCCGGCAATTGCTGGAAGGGAGTTCTTTAGTCTGCTGTTTCAGAAATATTACATTTTTGAGGATTCCGTTTTCTATTGGATATCTCTTAAACGGTTGTTCCTTATCTCCCTCGAATTTAATTGACACTTTGTGCAATATTTTAGCCACTTTGAGGAAAAGCGAGTTTTTTTGCTAAAATAACACTCTTTTCTAAAAAATATTCTCAATATGATTCACTTTCAAACGTTATTCCCATAATGATGTTATTATTGCCACCTAATTATCCTGATAGCCACGTAGGATAACAAGAAAGGAAAATTTTGATCTAGTTTATAGCTTCCAACACGAACTAAAATTTTTAATTTTTTCTAATTATAGAGGCATAAGAAGATTGCATAACTTTGATAATTTTTTTATAATTATTTAAAATAAATTCTACCATTATTGACCTTACTATATTGGTCTCTACATTTTTCTTGAAATGTATCAAACCTATTGTCTATATTTTTTCAAAAATTAAATTTGAAAAATGCAAAAATTGTAAGCAATAACAAGAAAAAGTTACAAAAACTTCAAGGTTACCATATTTATTTATATTATTCTTCCTACTCCTTGAAAAGAACTTTTACAAGATGTAATAAAATTGAAATTTTCAAGTTTTCAATTGCAAACTAAAAACTACTAGATTATATAAGTAATCAACTAGTATAAAAGGCAATGGCATCCTACTACTTGAAAAAGTCATATTGTAAAGGGAAAAATGACAAAAACAAACTTTTTATTAAACTTTAAAAATGTAGTAAAATTCTCAACATCTATATCTTATGCAAAGAACTAAAAAACAAGACATTCTGAGCTAAAAAAAAATCTTAGTCATAGTATAATTACAATAAATTTGCAATTAAAAATGTGTCTCATAATCATTGCCAATTGCAAGCAAATTTGAAATATTTAAGCCAACACTCTTGAAGCTTCCTTAAGTGTTCACAAAGATGGAATGAATATAAGAATGTCACTAGACAATCAACTGATCCTATGTTCAGGCATTTCAATAATGCTAAGTTCAGGCACATCATTGATCCTATCTCCAAAATGGTAAGCACTATTTGATCACTGCAAGTCACATATGGAGAATGAGAAAAACAAAAAGGTATCACAAGCTAGAAGTAAAATGATAGAAAACTAAAATCCAAAAAACGTGTTTGGATGTATTATGCTTAAATTGCAGGCTCAGAGTCTAGAGATATGATAACTTCAAGCTTCAGCAATCAAAAGTAATCACTTCTCACCACTTTTCTTTACATTCATGGATGAGAAAATCCAAGAAAAAATAATTGATTGTTTGCCTAACTTGCGAGGCAATCATAGACACATTTAAAAAAATTCAGGGTCCAATTTTCATGAAAATTAAGCAGAAGGCAGCCACTTGTATATAACTATATATTCTAGGATTAGCAAACTCAAATTTCAAAATCAAAACTTGTTTGGACAATCCTGAAAAATTATAAGATATCAAATAGCACAGGTTTAGGATTTTAGTAATCAATATTCTCTTAGACAATATGCATCAACCATTACCAACATGATTGTTTTCTTCCAAAATCAGTTCATGCGAGATTAACCACATGACCACATGAAAAAAGACACTTCAAGCATAGCATAAAAGCTATTGGTTTCCTGGAAAAAGTCAACAACAAGCTTAAATAATGCATTTAAAATATAGAATTTGTTACCAATTGCTCCCAATAAGTGCAACATAGGAATTTGACCATATGATAGAACATCATGGATGCAAGTTCCTACAAAAAAAAATTCTCATCACTTAGCCAATACTACCTCAATAATATCAGCTTATGACACTTAAAAAAAAGGAAAAAAAAAGAGAAACTACTAAGAATTTAGGTTGCATACTTTGCAGCATCTCCGTTTATTGTGTCCCTTTTGTTTGCACAAGCTACATGTTCCTTTAGTTTGACCTTCTCTAGCGTCCATTTCATTGTGCAACCGTGTTGATTTTGGGCGACCTTTGGTAGTTCTTTTCATCACGTCACGAGGAATAAGCACTATGTCCTCTTCAGGAGGCCAATAAGATTTGCCAGGTATTGGATGAAAAAGTGGAGCCCAAGTTCTCCCATAGGTAGATGGTGAGTACCAATTCTGAACCAAAGCTTTGTAATCCAGGCTACAATATTGGCATACAGCAATTACATGGGAACAGGGGAATCCAAATATTTGCCACCTTTGACAGGAACAATGTTTTTCATTTAACTTGACAACTTGGACACGAGCACCTTTTCTTTTATTTATAGGTGATCGACCAATTTTAATGCTGAATGAACCAGTGGCTCGATTAAATAGGACTATTTCATGTCGTCCAGCCTTGATCCCATAAGAACTTATTTTTCCATCTACAAAAGGAGTGAAGGATTGGCCGCTAACACTTCTTTGAACTGCTAATTGCCGTCTAATGGCAAAATAGCTGTTGACATGATAGAAAGTAAGTTGCACCAAAACTATTATTGGTAAAGAGCGTGCACCCTTCAACACACTGTTAAATACCTCTAATAAATTTGTTGTCATTATACCATATCTTTTGCCACCATCATGTGCCAGAGCCAACTTCTCAACTGGCAAATCATCTAGCCATTTTCGAGCTTCCGGATTTATCTTGCCAATTGTTTCCATCTTTCTCTGAAAGTTGAAAACCTGATTTTCATTTGCAGCTGCAACTAGAAGGTCTTTCAATATTTTGTCATGAAATTTAGTCTTAAAATTACTTCCTAGATGGCGGATACAAAAACGATGGTAGGCAAATGGTTCAATCCACTCTAATCCAACCTGATTCATTGTGGGAATAATACCTGGATGATGGTCAGATATCACACAGAGGCCCCTTTGTTGAGTGACAAATTCCCTTATGCATGCCATAAACCAACCCCAACGTTCATTGTTCTCACTCTCTACAATTGAAAAGGCAAGTGGAAATAGTTGATTGTTTGCATCTGCTGAAACTGCAATAAGCATGGTTCCTTTATATTTCCCATATAAGAATGTACCATCTATACTTATCACAGGACGGCAATGCTTAAAACCTTCTATTGAAGCACCAAAGGCCCAAAATACATGATTAAATATTTCTCGCGATGGGCTAGTGTATGCAATGTCCTAATCCCGATATACAACTGTTCCAGGAATTTTCATCTTGAGAATTTCCATGTACCTCGGAAGTAACTTATAAGATTCTACCCAATCACCAAAAAGCTCAACAATAGCCTTTTGCTTTGCCATCCATGCTTTCTTCTTAGAAATGTTATAGCTGAATTTATCTACAATTTCAGCTTCAATTGCTGACAGTGTGATTGACATCTGAGCCTTCACTAGTGCTTTGATTTGATGGGCAATGAAGCACGAATCTAATTGAAGATGATCTCAGTTTAGGATAGGATTCACACAAGTATGAGGGCCTTCATATTTTCGCATTTCAAAGAACGAAGTTCCCTTGGGAATTGAAGCACGTAACCTCCATGGACATTGTGATGCTTGTTTACATTTAAGCACCCATAGAGTAGGTGTAGAATAAATTACTTCAAATTGTTGATGCACCCTAATAGAATATGATTTCACTGCATTTTGTAAAGCTTCTTTGGTTGTAAACCTTTGGCCAACATACAACTCGCCATTGTCAGAGAGGGCTGTAGATTGTCGATAAGAAGTTAATGCATCAATTGCTGTGCTTGTTACCTGTTCCACATTGATGAACTCTGGAGCTGGTGCCTCTTCATATGACATGAACTCTTCAGCAATTTCTTCTTGTTCTGCCTCATCTTCATAGTTTGACACATCATTATTAATATTAGTGCCATCCAAATGAAAATTATGTGGTTCAACTGAGACAATTTCTTCAACAGTACATGTATAATTAACTTCAGATGAAAAATCACCCGTCACATGTTGTACTTGTTCTATTCTTGCCTCAGTGGACTATTGCTGCTCCAAAGTATTATGTGATGAAAACATCTCCCTAGCTAGCTGCTGATCTTTAGGTCTCAACAATATGTCATAATTTGTTTGAATGTCCTCTTCTAATAAATTTTCTTGGGTGAGTAATTCTATGACAGAGCCGCTGCAAAAACCTTGTTGATCACTTGTGATAGAAGTTATTTCCAAATAAAATTCCAAACAATGAACCCCAGGTTGTTTTGCAGTATCGAGAACTATACTCAAAGTATCATGATCTTCAACAGGTAATGGTATATAATCCTTATAGGTACTTGGATATCTACAAATAATTTTGATCTTAACTTGATGTTTTTCATAACCAGTGATAACATATATCTTGTCCATGAGTTCATGTTATTTTATTTGATAACTTACTCGAATGGCTTTTGGAGCAGCACCCTCGTAACTAAGACCATGTGTGCCCGTTGTCATCCTACCATTCCAATAAAAAAATATAGTAACATTTCCTCCGGCCATTGCTACAAATTTCAGCAACACCGCCTACACAAAATTTAAAAAATCATTAATTAAGCAAATATTGTCATGCTATCTAAAACAAGAACTACTAAAGTTGCTCAAAAATAACACAAGCACCGATTGATGTTGAATAAATGTGCAAAAATATTTCAAGTATACGAGATTATTTGATCATGTGATAGAGAGGCACTATAACTGAACATGCTCATATATGTAATGGAAATCAAACATATTGAGCATGAATCTATGTTGTTATGTAGTTTTTCTCCTAGACATTTTATCAAACACACGGTGTGAGAAATCATTTGTTATACAATTAATATTCAAAAATTTTTTGAAGGCCATAGCAATGTTCCAAAAACTGCACAATAGAAAAGATAAGAGAATAATCTTTGTTTACCTTAATATTATCAAGGATGATAATGAAGTTTTAGATACTGTTAATATAAATATGAACTTCTCAAAATTATGTTTGACAAGGAAAAGACAACGAAAAGAAAAAATGCGAGAGAGAGAGAGAGAGAGAGAGAGAATCGGGAAAGATATTAGATGGAAAAAAGAAATAGAGTGTGCCTCTATCTCTATCCTGACACATGTGCAACTTATGCGGCAAAAAAAAAAGATTATAAAGGTAATAAATTTTAAAATTAGGTTACTTTGGGTATATGCTTTAGAATGAGAGTTATTTTGCCAATAAACACAAGGAAAAGCACCACTAAACAATGAATATATTAGGGGAGAGAATATTTAAGTTTCATTATAGAAAGGTTGGGTTGGGTTGGGTTGGGTTGGGTTGGGTGGTGAGATAGAAGGAGTTGTAAATAAGAGGTTTACAGCAAATGCGATTGCTCAGTCATTATATATTGTGTAGATACTGACTTCCATAAACACAAATGTACACACATATTTTTGCTAGATTTTTAAAGTGAAAAAATATCTCAAAAAAGTAATTTAGATGATTTTCTTCTCTGGGTTGTAGCTAGTATTTTGCCAAAAACAATTCTAAAGAAACAACATATGGTTATTTTTGCAAAGTGATGCGTGAAACAATGGCAAAGTGTATTTTTAGAAGGGAAAATGACCTGTTTCATCTCTCACATTTTGCAAAAATATTCTTTTCGTCCATCACTTTTAAAATGAAGCAAATTCGTCCCTGATATTTAAAAATTAAAGCTATTACATCCCTGAACTTAATTTTCAATTTGAATCAAACCATCCAATAACCCAGTAATAAATTTCGGAAATAGAATTGATAGATCATTCGGTCAATTTCATCATATTCACATGACATTTATTAAACCAAAAAAATAAAAATTATAAAATAAAAGGTCATTCTTTGTCTTGGAATAGTAGAGTTTTTTTTTTTTGGTAAATCTTTTCATGCACCGTTAGTATATCCGCTTGCGAATCTTGATATGTATCATAAATATAAAATTTGGGGTTTAAATTTAAATTAAAATGATATGGCGGTACATAAAACCGTCAATGTATACAATGATAATGTAGGAAAGATTAATCTTTCTTTTTTATGTTATAATTTTTTATTTTTTATTTTTAGGTTCATTAAATTTCACAAGAATATCAAGTTGAGTTAACCAAATAATCTATCAATTACACCCCCAAAATTTGTAATCAGGTTGATTGGTAGTTTGATTCAAATTGAAATTTGGATTCAGGGATGTAATAATTTAAGTTTTTAAATGTCAAGGACGAAATTGCTTCATTTTAAAAGTGAGGGACAAAAAGAATATTTTTTGTGAAATGTAAAGGATGAAACTGATCATATCGGTTCATCGTAGTTAAGTATCTTGGAGATCTTGGAAAGATATTTATTATCCTTTGAACACTATTGAAAAGAATTATTTTTACGAGATATTTCTCAACTCCAATGAACTCTACATTAATTAAATTAAATTTTCCATCAGAACTGCGAGAGTAAGCAAAAAATATTCTTCAATAATAATTTTTCCCTTTCCCATTTACCAAATCAAACTATTCTTCTTCCTTTGTTGAATGAAAACACTCTCTCTTTAAAAAGAAAATCATCACTTTCCATTTCTATAAACAAGCTATACAAATCAAAGCTATCAATTCAAAAATTTCACTCAAAGCTATCAATTAATTCAAAATTTTTCAATAAATAAATTTAGGTTTAAAGGTACAATTCTTTTCAATAATCTGCAAAACATAATAAATATCCTTGCAAAATCTTCAAGATATTTTACTATGATGAATATTTTGAAAATACACTATGCCATGTTTTATGCATTAGTCCAAGAAAAACACGTCTTTTTCTTTAGTATAGTTTTTGCAAAGGACTTGCTACAGGTCCATGAATGAAAATCATCTAAATTACATTATTTGAGATATTTTTATTTTTAAAACCCAACCAAAATATGTGTGTACACCGAGCTTGTGGGATCAATATGACAAACTGTTCAGGATCAATAAAATCTATACACTGCCTCATCATTCGGTAATTCACATACTTGAACAAATTGTTCTTCTCTACTTTTGTTAAATTTTTAGTCTCCCTGGCTCACAAGTAAGGATGGGCCCCCGCACCCCCGCCTCGCTGACTACAAATTCCTACCGCCCCACCCCATCCCCCACCCCCCGCCCTGCCCCGCTTCCTCCGCGGGTGCTCCCGCGGGGCTAATTAAAATTTCATTATAGTTATATAATTTTATTTTAGTTAAATTTTAGTAAATAATCAAGTACTAAAATAGCAACACATTACCAAATTATTATTCATTGTAATTTCACAATTGAAACTTATAAAAACAATCAAACAAAAGTTATTTGAATACAATCAAACATGATGAAATAAATACAACTAAAGTAGTCAAGTTTTCACTTTTGGCACAAATACAATCACTAATTCATTATTGTGCTTGTGTTTTTTTTTTTGAAAAAAAGTTATTGTATTAAGTGTAATTAGGGATTTAGTATAAATGTACTAGTAAATTTAGTATAACTAATTAATAATTTCTATGAGTAGACATATATAATTATTAGTATAATTGATAATATCAATTATATTACATATACTAATATACATTATATAATACATATAACTAATAATATCATTATCATAAGTTTGAAACTAATTAAATTAAATATTATATATATAATTATATACATATATTTATTTATTTATATATTTATTTCTTTTAAGCCCCCGCCCCCCGCCCCGTTTCTAAACGGGAGGAAAAATTCCCCCCCCCCACCCCAACCCCTGCCCCATTAGTCTCCCCGTGGCCACCCGCCCGCATTGCCATGCTCTTCAATATGATAACTTGCAACAATCAACAATTCTGATAAGATTCTTTTGTAATCTCTATCTTAATATCTACAATTAGAGGTGTTCGTCGACTAGTAATTGGAAATTCGATAACAATAAATTTTGGTAATTTAGGATCGATTGTTTAAAACCAATTTTCAATTACCATCCAAACTTTAGTTTGGTAAATTGGATTGGAGAATCGTTAATTTGATAATATCTATCCAAAATCCAAAATTTCAATAGTGAGTTAAAATACTTTAATTTTCTCTAAAAAATTAAATCAATTTAACTCATAATATCCCATATGTTTTGCCAATAAAATTCAATCAATTTAACTCAAACAAATATGATGTAAAAAAAATTAGGTTCATAATTCTAGGTCTTAACTCATAATCTTGATTCTTATACAACATTGAAATAAACAAGAACTTCAAAATTAATTGTCAAGCTAAATTCAAACATGTCAACTTCTATCAAAATTTGACTTCCAAATATAGTTATAGTTAAGTTAGCTAATTAGTATTTAGTAATAGGATCAAGATTTGCTCTTATATGTAGTAGTAATATATATATATATATATATATATATATATAACTAATATCAATATATATAATTAAAATTTTGATAATTTGACCAATAAGCAGTAATTTGGTATTGTATTTTTAATAGTTATTCTTGAACCATTTTATTAAACATTATATTTCGATTTTTTCAAATTTCGAAATCTGACCTAAATTGGATCAGTTGGTTTTTTCGATATTTTTGAAATATGAACATCCTTACCTACAATCAATTTATCAATCATGAGCCAATTTTATGGTCTAACTTTCACCAACTGAATACTACAGAACCAACTTCGTCATCTTACTCGATCAACTAAATACTTTCGGGCAAACTTTGTGCCCTATTTCTCTAATAATATAAAACACCTGGGACTAAACTAGTGGGCTGGCTCTAATAGCAATTTTATAAATCAAATTTTTTTTTTTGATAAATTAATTCGAAAGGATCAGATTCCATAATCAGACATTACATAATGTAATCCATAACGAGTCTTAACATAACAACAAAACAAGAAATATAGGGTTGAAATAGTAGCATCTAATATCAAATGGCTAATCATAGCCTCAACATTCAAAGCAGGTAAAAATGAGACCCATTTCATGGAGACGCCAGTCAGCCAGAAGTGTCTCGTCCTTCGCTGCGGCTGGTGCGGTGCGAGCTCATATTCCTCCTGGCCCAACCGCGACGTATAGCAGACCAAGCTAAAACAGCGCCAGCGGCACAGCCGACACCTATGCGATAATTCACAGTAAGCACCGCCAATCGCCTGTAGGGATGCATCGATCGGCCTTACGAGAGAGACCACAGAGATCTAATGCGAATAGAATCCAAGGGGACTCCGTGGAGAGAGGATGAAGTAGCAAAAAATCTTCTGTCTGGGAACTAGGGCTCCCTTATAAACTAGGGCTTTTTAGTTTGTTTGGATAAGAGTTTATTTGCATGATTTATTTGATATAATTACTGTAACATTTTTTGTGATGTGATGTATATGAGATAAAAAGGTGATTGAGAAGATAAAAAGATGGTTGAAATTTGTGAAGTAAATTTTTAATTTTGAAATCAAGCCAATCCAAACAAAATATTCTGATAATAATTCAAACCATAGAGGGATAAGATAATCATTTGAGATATAAATTTGAGGCAAAGAAAAAAATTAGCTCACAATAACAACTTTATTAATATTTCAAACAAAGGACCAAAGTCATACCACAATCAGGACTCAAACTCTCTTAGACTCACTTTGGACTCTTTTAAGAAAATATTTCAACTAATGACTTATTTATAACCTACTACACTTGTTGAATAAGAAACTACTTGTACAAAAATTATCAAATAAAGCACAATCTTCTTAAAAAGACAACTACTAAAAACCTAATTCCAAACAAAACTATTAAATAATTAAATAAAAAACTTTTGGACTTGCATGTCCATCAACATCTTTAACTAAGTAGAGGTTATTTTATTAGATTAATCTTTCCTATACTAATAATGTATACACTGTCAGTATTGGATGAATGATAACTATAGAAATTTTGAATTTGAAATCTAACTTTTACACATGTGTCATGGATCCAACGCTGATAGTGTATATACTGTCAGTATATATAAAATATACTCTATTTTATTGGGTAAATTTTTTCTATATTGATAATGTATACACGAGTAATTAATGTCACATAATCTAATTTTAAATTTGAAATTCTTTTTTTTTTTGCCACATATAACAAACATCTAAAACTACTGATGTAAAAAATCTACACTAATAGTACATAAAAACTTAATCCTATTCTATTTTTATTTTGAAAATCTACGAGTTAAGCTCAATTCGAGTTTAGAATTTACTCACGGACTCAATGTTGAATAAGATTATGGGAGTAGGAGAGTATTTAGATAAATTTAGGGTTGAGCCCGGATATGATAAGCTAAAACTTCTTTCCAAAAGGATTGCTAAGCTAAAGTTGAACATAAAAAATTCACAATTAACGTCAACTTTCGGTATCTCTATCCAAATTTATCCATCTATGACCCACCATTTTCCATGCCCCAATAACTGCAACCAGTGCACATGTTACCAAGTAATTAAAGGACTGATACCTTTCATTGTTTAGCATATACCAAGCAAGAAGACATAAGACACGTCTGCATTCTCAAGATAGCCCAACAGAGAGAGAGTAACATGGGGGTCTCAACTCTCACGTTCATTGTCTCCAGCAACATCCTTCCAAGTGTAGTAATCAAAGTAGAGTCTGGCCCAAAACTTTTGAGCAAATACTAGGGACTCAAAGTGAAGATTTTTTTTTAAAGCCTTTTCACCTCTAACTGTTAGGCTCACGATTCAAATCCTGAACATGATAGTGAGAGAACTCTAACCATCGAACCAACTCTAATAGTTCAAAATCATGTTATAATACCAATCAATCAACCTCTTGATATCTTTGCAATGTGTGATGCAAGGCATCACATTTACCCACTCATTGCCTCTGTGCTTTCGCAAAATTCAATCCATAGTTCAAGCTAAGTCGGTTGCATAGGATTGTAGAGGCAAGTCTCATCTTACTTCGACAAAGCATTTTGATTCGCACAGCACATAATTTTTGCACTCCTTCGTATAGTCTGGATTCAATAAAATTTTTTATTTATTTCTTGTGTTCTCTTTATAGTTATAGCATAACATCACTATCCTAGTCTCACTCTGCCCACGCCAATATGTTAGTTTGCTATAATACCATATGTAATAATTAATCCTACAGCCTTTAATTGTAAATGATGGGCCTAAATTTTCAAAATCAAGTTTTTTTTTATTAAAAGCAAATTCTATTAATAAATTGCTGAAACATCCAGTACGATTTGATCTACATCATTGCTCTAATAACAGGTTAAACATACACTAAAAATTACATATTTGTAATTTAACGGATGCAATAGATCCGAAAAATTATGAACAGATCTAAAAAATATAAGAAATTTTAATGTTGTCTTCTAACAAATAAATCGCTGCAACTCACCTCTGTGTATGTTGCAATCATTAGGTCTACTAATCAATGATTTTAAACTCCAATAATAATGATGAGATCTATCGAAATTAGATATAGGATCCAAAAAAAATTTCAAGTCACAACTAGATCTAAAATAAATTCATATCTAAACACAAAAATCTCCATAGTAATTAATAGGAGAATAGAAAATTCACACTAGAAATCTCTAGGAGTAACAAAAAACTCTCAGTAAGAAATTTAGGAGAGATTTTGTTAGAAAAACAAAACGAAATTCAAGTTATTAGTTACGCACAAGAGCATCATGTATCTATAACTTTTTCATATCTTTTGATTTTATTATACGTCACGGTGGGCAATGACAGAACATGTCTAAGCATATGTTATACTAGACCTGGTTGGCCTTTTTGTCTACTTAATTTTGGACAATTGATAGGTTCCATAGATTTTTTACCCCCATTGGCCAACGCTGACATTTTCTATTCTAGTCGTCCCCATCGGGACGTTAGCAAGTGATAGGCCAAGCTGAGATGCGGAAAATCCGCAAGTCCACATTACAATGATCCTATATACCAGAACTATTCTTGAACATTCACAAGTGAAATCCTAAGTAATAATTTTAGGACTGCAAGGAGGCGAGTTGAGCTTGTGCAATAATCGAGCTAAAATTAATACTTAAGTTCGTATTTGAGAAGCTCATCAAGTTCCTGACACTATTGGGTTATTTGGATTGAGTTCGTCAAATTCTTGATACTATTCATGTAGTTCAATGGTCATAATAACTTACTTGACTTGACTTGAGTTTGAACATGATGAAGTTATCAGAATTGGTTCAAGCGAGCTCAAATAATAAAATAATATAATAAATATTTTACATTCATAAAAACAAAAGAAGTATAATATATATAATATAATTTCCCTTATATATATGTATATATATATACACACACATATATATATATATATGATTTCCCTTATATATATAATATTTATATTTGTACCCTCACAAAAACTAAATTTTATCCTAGTTATCCAATTATATATAACTAACATATTTTTCACCACGCCTACCTAAGAACATATTGCCAACATTACTAGCAATAGGCATAACTACCAACATAACCATCAATTTAATAAAGAAAATTTCATAAAAATTAATATATTCTTAAATTGCACACCCAACATAACTATGACTTAATAAAGATCATTTCATAAGAATTAAAATATTCTTAAATTGCAAATACATGGGTGTGCTCTTAACTCTAGTTTATACTATATATCTATACTATATTAAAAGGGAGAGAGGAGGGGTTGGTGTAAACTTTTTGTGTCATTTTTTTTATAATTCCTATTTAATCCTTCAAATAAAGGGTAACAAGATATTGTCATCTTCCTAAAATAAACACACATACAAACACATACACACACCCCCAGTTGTCTAGCCTAACAAAAGTTCCTATAAGGCAAGTGAACAACTTTCTATCCAAAAAAAAAGTAGAAAAACAAAGAAAAACACAATTCTTCCATCTGTATTTCTCAAAAAGACCTTCAGCAACTACTAAAAAATTTAACAATTTTTCTTTTAAAATTTTTTCCTTTTGGATTGCACACACATAAGGTGTGCCATTTCCACTAGTAATAAATAAAGAAAAAGTAGATGGTTTGATATAAACAATTAGTTTAGAATTCCTCATGTACTTTTCAAATAATTCCCTACCACTAACCCACTTCAACTTAACTACCAATATCACATAATCAGTGAAATATACCTACCACATTTATCACTTGAACATAGCTGCTAATATCACATAACTACTAAACTACAACTTACAATATTGTTTAAAAAAAACTTCTATTGAAATACAAAGGGAGAAATGCAATTTTGGTCCTTAGTGTTTGGCACTAGTACAATTTGGTCCCTAAAGTTTTAGAAAAAACAAATCTAATTCCCAATGTTTATTATCTAGTTTAATTTTAGTTCTTAAAATTTTGGTAAAAATAAATTTGGTCCCCAATGTTATCAATTTAAAGCAAATTTAGGACAATTGACAAATTTTTTCAAATATTCATGGAATTAATCACGTGCAACTAGATGCTCGTTGAATTAGACTTCTTAAAAAAGAAGCAAAAAAGTGAGTAATCTTGAACAATAAGAAGAACTCATGTGATGGCACACTAGTAACTAATTAACCAAAAAATTAAAGAAATAAAAGAAATTTGTTAATCTATACAAGAAAAAATTAAGTATTATGATTTTTTTGCTTAGGGTAGCAGGTATAGAGAGTGAAAATAAATTTTATATCGATGAACCTTGTGACACCCCCACAATTTTTGGTTTCATAAATTAGCTATATTAGTTTGAAATTTTCCATGTTTTAGGGATTCATTTTATTTGGAAAGAAAATTTGTAATTGCAAATTTATGATATATTTTGATAAAGGTGTGAACCGTTGGAAAACTTTAAAGAATATCACTGGATAAGCTTATTAAGAAGAAATAAATATAAGAAATAATAAGTATGAGTTAACTAAAGTGACAAGTATGCAATTATGAAGATTGAGATAAGCTTGAATTTATTATGTAGTGGTTATAAAATCTTTATTCTTGATACGTTATGCATTAGCAAGAATACATTTTATTTTAAGTGTGCTAATGATAGTGATTTCTTTATAAATTAGATTCATTTAGTTAGAAGCAATTGATTATATTGAATACTAGGAGTAGAAATTGGTTACGGAAAAACCAAAAGAAAAGGAAATGTTGGGGAATTTCATGAATATAGACATCTCTTGTGCAATTAGAGCTAGAAATAATTAGTGAAGTGATAACTATTATTTTATTGCAAGTTATTAGTAATTTAGTATGAACTAATGAAGGGATAAGTTTACAATTATTGTTCTAGAAGTCAACATAAAATAAATGCTAAATAGTAGAGAGAAAATGCAAAAATTTTGAGGAATTTGTAACTGAAATAGAATTATGGTTGGAAGACATTAAAGGAGTTAAGGGAATTAATTATTGTAGGAAATAAAGAGTCTGGAAGATATTAAGCCTTCTTTTGTAATTGACGTAGTAATTGTTTGGTGAGTTAACAAAGGGAGGTTACAAACTTTTTAATAGTTCTAATTTATGAAGGAGGAAGTAGAGGCTACTATAAAAGGAGATAAGAATCCGAGGAAATTTAAAGAGTGGTAAAGTTCAGTAAAAAAAAAAAGAAAGGAGTGAACACTCAACTAGTTCCGTTGGAGAATAAAGTCTGGAATTTGAGAGTGAGTACTCCTTTCAAAAACTTACTTGAAGTTCATGTGTTTTTCAAATGAATTTTGTTTACTATATTTACCAAATTATGTTTCAAAACTAGAAACACTTGTTTGATTTTGAACTGTTGAATTTTCATAGCTCATGAATTATTGTGAAAACAGTTTGAATTTTCAAAGATTTATATATGAATTTTTTTAAATCAGCTAGTGGATCCAAAAGTTGTTCATGTGACTTGTGTATACTGCATTATATTGCATATGTTATATGAACTCGAAAATAAGCTTTCAAGGAGGCTATGAACTGGTCGGGAGTTTTTCAACCCTTCATGTGTTGACTTACAAAAATCAGGAAAGCATCAAGCTAATGATACGCAATAAGTGACCATAATGTTCATCCAATCAAGAGGGTTTGATGATCTTGTGTTGCACGGTTGAATTTTTTGGGATATTCTAGGTATCCCATTCTGTTGTCGGATGCCGTGTAGCCAAAATTTGGTGTGTTATTGAAGAGTCAGGTCACGCACGCAATCTATGAAATTGTATGAATTTTGTTAGAATCTGCTAGATAGATCAAGTTCTGGTAAAATGCATCCAATTAATAATTGTGTGCAATTTGTAAATATTTTATTGCTCAATCTTTAATCTTGTGAAGATATATGGAAATTTTGATAATTTTTGAAAAATATTTTATAGATCAATTTTGAATATCTATCGTGGTTTGTTAATAATTTCATTAAATATCATTTGCGCACACAAAGATTCTCATTGGACGTTAGCTCATCAAGTTTTGTTAAAAAAATATTTTCGAAAGAGAAGACTCAACTAGTAGTATTATCAAGAAGCTTTTCAAGTGAAGGATTGCTTCGGGACATCAAGAGCTTGGGATTCCATAAACAGGAACTTGATTGAAGATTTAATTTTAGGCTATGGTTAAGCTTATATTAATATTCTCTGGCAATTATGTATAAGTTTTATTCTATTATTGGAAAATTGATTTCTATGAGGATTTTAGGATTTTTGAATGTGTAAATTTTATGGTTTTATTTTTCTAAACCTTGATGAGAACCAAGCAAGTGGCCGATCCACTTATTTTTAATAATAGGGTTGAGTTGAGTTGTTACAAATTGGGTGCTCTGACTAGTTTTAGTTTTTTAGTTTAAAATTTTTCTTCATTTTACTAGTTAATTAGTTAACACATGAATTATTAATTCTTAATTTTGTTGTTCAAAGTTCGCTGCTATTTTACTTTTTTTATTTAGAAATTTAATTTAATGGACTCATGACTAGACGTGACTAAATTTTGTCAGTAACTAGAAAAATTCTTTAAATGTCCTAAATCTGTTTTAAATTGGATATGCCAGGGATTAGATTTAATCTTGTCAAAATTTTAAGGACTAAAAATGCACATGTGCTAAACATTGAGGATTAAATTTGTTTTTGTCAAAACTTTAACTACTAAATACTGGGGACTAAAACTATATTTTTCTCGAACTACAAATTACAACCCCATAAAATTAACTTCTTCTCCATATCCGTCGCACAAAACTTTTTCCACAAGAAACTTTTTTTCCTATCTCTTGTCATTAGATATTTGTGCTTTGCAACTGTTGAATACAACAATCCTATAGATGATTATGGAGTTCCATCTCAATGTAAACGTACGCTTAGAAGTAAACTTTCGTTCTTAAGATATTCATTAATCAATCACTACAAATAATTGCTTTATTTAACCTTTTTTTAATTTTTATGATATTTTGTTGCATAAACTTTTGTAATTTACTATTTCTAGATTTTGTTGTCAAATAAGGATTTTACATTCATTAGTTCAAATGAAAATTTCTTTTATTGATCGGACACATGTCGAGTGTGCATCGATCACTAGTATACATAAAGCATGAGCATGAGGCTAGGCAATTGGTGTTATTATATTTTACTTTACTTTAAGTCTTTCCATTTTACTCTTATATAATTAAGATTTTAAAACTATGCAGCTAGGTATGTCAATATATAGATTTTTACTCGGATCCAAGTTAGACCCAATGTATTTGGGTAGGGATTGGGTTTAATTTTTTTTAAATCCAGACCCTATCCAAATCTAGACTTGAATCAAATCCTATCCAGACATATATATATATACACACACACGCACATACATACGTATATCAGTAAATTTATAATATAATCTAATATTCTATTGCTGTTGGATCGAGTACAATAAGATTTCATGAATGTTAAATTAAAGGATGCGCTCTTAACCCAAGAAAACACCACCTAATCCTACCTATCTATTACGTGCCTCTTGTTGTCTGTCTTACTTTCTATTTTGTTTCATTAGAAATTTTTCAAACTACTTGTTTTGCCTTACCGTCTCTCAATTTATCTTTAGAAATATCTTTATTTTAGTTCTTCACTGTATATTTAGGAAAAATACCTATGGATATCCATTGAACACCCAACCCCATAAGGGTTTGGGTCTGGATTTACTTTTTCAGATTCATAAAAGTTTGGGTTTTGGTCTACGTTTAACTAAATTTAATGTACCTAGTTCTGACCTAGATCCTACCCATTAATATGCTTATATACAACCATTAATAACTTCTATAACTTCTACTATTCTTTTTAATTAATTTCCAATTACTTACCTTCAAAACAAAAAATGGAAAATCTAATAACTTGTTCTTTTTAAATTGCACATGCCTAGGGCGTGCCTTTTCCACTTTTTTTTCTACAAAAAGTGTGAGCACTTTTTGTGTTAATATTTTTCATTACTTTATGGACTACCTAATTTACCTTCTTCTTTTGTTTAGATTTTAACAAACCACTTCTTCTTTCTCTTACCTACTTCTCCTCTCAATAATATTTAGTATAGAAAACTCCTTGCATATTTATAGTAATGATATATACATTGGAAGATATTCACACCCGTAGGGTGTGCCAAGAACTCTAGTCCTACGTTATGTTGCGAGATCCACTACATAATGAAGTTTAAATTGTCAATTAGAACTTGGATATGATTGAGCTTAATAGACCAAAACGATACTTGCAAGTCAATATAGTGAAGTGGGCATTATCATCAAGATAGAAACTTAATAGTAAAAAAAAATGTTTTTATAGTTAAAAAAAATAAATGATTTCAATTTCTCATTTTTATCAAAATCTCCACGTTCATTTGATGCTACTTTGAAAACTATAATTTATCTACTATTGTACTTCTCCCTTCACCATTGGTAAACAATAAAAATTTTGTCTCCAAATATATCTGGAAGCAAAGTTGAGAGGAAAAAAGAAGTTGTAGCAATCTAACTATTTGAAGCAAAATTGGAGGAGGATTGGATTGGGTGGTAACGTGGGTGGGATTATAAGTAAAAGGTCCTGAATTCAAAACCTCTCACTTAAAAAAAAAAACCTATCTGAAAGTTAGTTGGATACTTATAAAGATTTTTAGGCTCATTGTATTCTTATAATTTTTTATTGTGATCTTGGTTAGTATTGCATGTTACTTGAATAATCTATTTACTTTTTATTTTCCTTCATAAATTTACCCCTCATGTGTGCTTATAAACCAATGAAATATTTAGTTATCCTTTTCTTTCTACCAAAGAATTATTGTGACTTTTCACCTTTCATCTTTGGTGTCTTTTTCCTCTCTTTTGTTCTACATATTGTACTTGTGTTCATGTTGCTTAGTGCATCATATGTTTCATGAAGTGCACACATATTAAAGTGTACTCTTATCACTAGTCTTTGCAATAATGAAACCTGTGTAGGTAGTTAATTTGGTGTTAACTTTGTTTATTTCCAAATTTACTCTTATTTCTATTATATATTAAGCCTTATCTCTATTATCCATTAACCCTTATCTCTATTATCAAATGACACACAAATCCTACTCAACAAAAACTAACCTCCCTCCAATGCTCATGTTCTCGCTTACAATATTACACTTTATTAATACAATTTACACTTTATTCTCATGTTCTCTACTTTATTCTCGGTTTTCTTTCTTCCAATTGTACATAGAGCAAATTACGCGAAATGTCACTAAAATATTGCAATGTGCCGCTTTTAGTCACTAAACTTTTTTATTAGCCAAAAATGTCACCGAACTACTAAATTTGTACCGTTTAGCTCACTCCGTCTATTTATGTTGTTAGGAGAGACGGAAAGTAACTTTTTGAGGGATAATTTTGTCTGCACAGCCGTTTCCTGGAAGCTCTCCAACATAAATTGCCCTTAAACGTGCCAGACAACTCCCAAGTTCAATTAGAAAATTCAAACCCTTATCCTCTAATAGATTTGTCCTCAAATATGGAGTAGGAGGGGCAATATTAGTAGCTGCAATTTGCTGGGAATGTGTTGAAGCTTCATGAGAGGAAGACGCAAGGAAACAACTTCGACTTGCTCTTGTGGCACTAAAACTAATTTGAAGACTTCATGGACTGATAGAAACCCGACAAGGAGATATGTTGAATGTGCTCATGGCGAGGTAAGTGTGTGAAGATGCAGGAATTTCATTAAATTAGGTTAATGTGTAAATTTTTGGACATCTATTAGCTAAAAAGAACTTGGTTAATTTTTTTGTAGGTTTAGGTTGAATAAAAGAGTGAAGTATTCTACTCAATCACGAGTTTTCCACTCTAATCTCCTTTCAACCTGGGATTGAAATGCAAAATTCGAGGAGGGTCCTCTCCATCCACAACCTTTAAATCCTACAATTTCAACATAAACTGCAAAACCATCAAATACTGCCCATCTTTGAGTAAGGAAATCTTAGTCTCATGCTCGACATGAGCCTTTTTGGGCTTGCCCACAATGGTTATATGTGATCCCAGGGTGAGCCCACAGGGCAACACTATCAGCCTCCCCTTTTTCTCCCAAAATTCACCCCCTGCCATCCATATCAAATACGAGTAGGAGGAGGAGGCTCCTTCTTTGGTCCTATTCTTCTTGTCCAAAGCAGTTGTAGAATTCAAACTATTACCTAGGGGTGGGCAAAAAATCCGACCCGATCTGAAACCCGACCAACTCGATCCGATCCGATCCGATTTTTCTTGGCGGGGCAGATGCGGGTCGGGTACCCGTAAAAACGGATACGGATACGGATCAGCAAAATAAAAACCCGCAGGTACCCGACCCGCAGGGTATATTATATAAATTTTAAAAAAATAAGGGTTCATTATATAATTTTATAATTTTTAATCCTAAGTGTAAATAAAGTGGTTCACAACCTCATAGTTTAATCTCATATGATCCGCCTCTCCTCATCTTGTCTAAAAAAAGTGAATATTCTTGGTGAAACCTGAACCAAATGAATAAAACAAAGAAAAATTTGTGAAACTCTATCATAAAAATTGTTCATCCATTTTATCCTTTTTCATTTTTATCCTACTTCCATTGATCATTTCTGCAAATTTTTTATCAATTCAATCAAAAATTTGTGTTTGGAGCTCCAATTTTCTGTTAGCTAGATAATTAAAACATTTGTGTCTTTCATTTATTTATTTATTTTATTGCAATTGTGTCTCTTAAATTTGTTTCCTTTATTTTAGTGCAAGAAATTTATTTTTCTTTTTCATCACCTTTAATGCAACAAGGTCTATTCCAAAGATGTAAGAAAGTTGGGAAAAATTTTTCAAGATTATTTTGGTTATACTTTCTTCAAAAATTATTAGCTCTGTTCAATTCTTTTCCGGACTTGATTCCACAATCGACTCATTTTGGATGCAATCTTGTAGCATAATATCCTTAAGGAAGTTGGAAAAGTTGCCATATACTTATTATTCTTGTGTTTGTTATGTTGTAAAAGGATGAAATGCGTGAGAATGGTGATATACTCAAAATTATCATAAAATTTCGTTTTATCCTTGTGTTTGTTATACTTGGAAAAGTTGGAAAAGTTGCCATATACTTGTTATCCTTGTGTTTGTTATATTATAGAAGGATGAAATGCGTGAGAATGGTGATGTACTCAAAATTATCATAAAATTTCGTTTTATCTATTAGATATTATAATTCTAATATGTACTAAATTTATGAAATCGGTTTGATTATTGGATGAAATGTGTGAGAATGGTGATGCATGGATTTTGATTATAATATCTCTACCAATGTTAATTGGAAAGCATACTTTTTTTTATTGGAAAACATGTTGATATTAAGTGAAAAATATTTTTTTATTGGAAAATAGTTTTTTTTTTTTAGGGGTGGGTACCCTATGACCCGACCCGCCCCTTTTTTCGGATATCCAAATAGCGGGTACCCGAAAATATTAGGAGCGGGTTAGGGTCGCAAAATGGCTGATCCGATATTTTAAGGTCGGGTCAGCCAAATCTTGTTAGGAGCGAGTACCCGACCCGTGCCCACCCCTACCATCCTCCCATGATTTGGAGGAGAGATCTTCCCTGAGCTGTCTGCCCAGCGAATAAGCCTCTTTTGCAAACTTAAGTATCTGGGTGGAGTTTGCAGCAGTGTCAACACCGTCAAAATTGAAGGTGGACAAGGGATGAGTGAACTCTTGAATCCTTCTTTCGAGTTTCGAGTTTGTTCGATTGTTTGGTTTGTAGAAAATTTTGCCAACATTCTAAACCCTACTCAACCTACTTTTGTCCCTTCATTGCCACAAAAAGTCATGTAGACAAAATTACCCCTCAAAAAGTTACTTTATGTCTCTTCTAATGGCATAAATGGACAGAATGACCTACACAGTACAGATTTACTAGTTTGGTGATATTTTTGGCTAATAAAAAGGTTTAGTGACAAAAAGCGGCACATTGCAACAGTTTAGTGATATTTCGTGCAATTTGCTCTTGTAACATATTTTTGTATAGTACACTTTTTATTACATATTACATAAAAGAGCAAATCGCCAAAAATGTCACTAAACAATACACTTGTGCTTGTTCAGATCACTAAAGTAATGTGTTAGCCAAAATCTCACTAAACTAGCCAAAATACATGTTTTGTACCATTCCGTGTAATTGAATCGTTAAGACAAATGGAATTATTTTATCTCCACATGCGGGCTTGATTTTGGAGGGGTAAAATCATCGGTTCACCTCTTTGGCTAACTTTTATCTTTATAAATGACCGAATCACAGTAGCTTGTCCCAACTTTCTTGAACCCATCATTCTCTTGAGATTTTGTGGCTAGATCTATGGTGAGTTTAGTAACTATTTTGGAATCTCTGCTTTGCTAGGTAGGTTGAAGCTCCATGATGTCAAGACGCAAGAAAGTAACTCCGATTTGTCAATGTGGAACAAAAACCATTTTAAAAACTTCATGGATTGATAGAAACCTAGCAAGGAGATACCTTGAATGTGCTCATGATGAGGTAAGTTTTTTTTAGAGATTAAAGTAGGAAAATTAAAAGGTGTGTTTTACAATTTGATGGGACAAATAATTTTGGTTAGGTTGATAGATGTGGCTATTAGGAGTGGTATGATGATGAAATGTGTGCTCGTTCAATGCAAGTAATACCTAATCTTCTGAGGAAAGCAAAGATGTTAGAATCGGAGAATGAAGCATTGCGAGAAGATGTTCGAAGATGGCAAAACAAAGTTGAAAAAATAGAGGTCCAAGTTAGAAAGTTGAAAGAGAAACTTGGGAGTAAGCCGAGGAAAAAATTGTTCATTATTTTTGTTGTTGTGGTCTGGGCAATTGTGACTATATCGATATGGATTGGAGGGCCTAGAAATGGACATTATTTTGGCAAGTTGCAAATCAATGGATATTAGGACATCATTGTAGCAGGTAGCTTCTTGTAGGTAGTTTTGTTTATTGTACATATTGTTAGGTGTAATACTAATGTTTACACCTTATTTTGTAAGGTATTATTCACCCTTTTGGAATGGAAATGCAGTTTCTTTCCCTACAATGTTATAGTTGTGAATTTAGATATGAGTTGTTCCTTTGGTGTTATACATGGCAAATACAAATCGACATAACTGGAGAAGGCAAAATCAGTATCAACAATTGACAAAAGCATCAGTCAGTATTTCAGCCTTTGTTACTTGTCCATAATTACAATCAATTGACAAAAGTATCAAGTGAACACTCTAAACCTCCAACAAAAGTTACCATTTGTTTAAGCATGCCAAACCTCCTAAATCTATTAGTCTCGGATAATAGAGACCATACAAAAGACTACTTTAGTCTAAGAAACAAAAGAAAAGAAAATTAGTCAACATCATAGACCCTTTAAACTGAGCCTCCACCTCTGGTGCTTCTTGAACTTTCAGCCCATCTACCAAAGGAGGTTCTTTATCTAGGTATTCACAGTTAGTGTTGATCATGATTTTATCTATATCACTCAATTTCTCTTGCCTTGCCCTATCTTTTTATGAGCATCAGAATTTGTATGTCCAGCAATGCCACTGGTATCTTGGTCAGCAGTTGTAGGCCTAATCCTCCTCATCTGTGGACAGCAAACATAGATAGTATGAGCACATTATAAGTTAAACAAAAAAACCAAGAAAAATGTCAAAATAGCAAGACCAAAATTGAGGACTAACTGGTGCATTAGTCTTCCTAATATTCTGTTTTGGCTTGGTTGTTGTAGCAGCAGCATTCGGTTTTTGTTCATTTTCAGCATTACAAGTTTCTACATGTCCAACACTATTGACTTGTGAAGGCATAACTGAAGTAGTGTTATTGTTGTTTGATTGTCCCTCTTCCCTTGCCAAAGTTTCAAACTTTGTACATGCTTTATGTTGGGGAATATCTGTACTAGAATCACCTTTATGTAAACCAGATTCAGCACCTATACCAGCATTCGTACAGCTACTTCTACCAGATTTTGTACATCCCTAGTAGCAAATTTTCGAGCAGCTTTGGTAGTGCCAGCAAAGTGAGATGGACTAGTAACACCAGAATCTAGAACATGTTTGCAGGTAGCAGCACTTTTGTGACTGGCCTGCCTACATATTTTGTAATGTATGATCAAATGTTTCCTCAATCATTGCACATTGTCCCTTCCAACATGGACACCACTCCTTGTTTCAGTTCTATCCTTCATTTTTGATATTTTGGGCCGCCCAGGTTGAACACATGATGGGGGGGCTCCAAGATAGGAATGTCGCTCTCAGGCCATAGGGACTTGCCACTTATTGAATAGAGTACATTATCATAGATTGTCCAAAAAGCATCTCTACTGTAATAATCATGTGCATATTCATAGGGGTCCCTACCAATTTTAATACATGCTTTCTCTTTTAAGTATACAGCGACATGTTCCCTCCTTGACCCATTGACTTGATACCCTCCCTTACCATTTGAAATTGGATGGCATCTCCTAGAAAGTTTCTCTCTTTCTTCAATTAAAATATTTATTGCTAGATCAATGGGACAACCACATTTTCTCATCCAAGCAGTCCTACTTTCTATTCTTTCGATAAGGAACCCTCTAATCCCCACCCCCCACACAATCCAATAATGGGCAAGTCTCTATAATTCAATATATGTGAATTAAAGGTTTTAGACAAATTATTGACAAGCATGTTAGATTTGATGTGATATGGAAAACAAGCCTTACACCAATGTTGGGCTAGTGCTGCCTTTTTAACCTATACATAAGTCTATTGGTCAAATTCTCTCAACTCCTCCAACGCTACAACATGAAACTCAACTATTGTACTTGATGCAATACTCCAAAATTTCTGCTTGAGGAGCTCAATCTACATGAAACTCAACTATTTTTTATGACAATTCTAAACTCCTTTTTGGTACCAAATTTCTGGCAATATTGAAACTGGTATCCCTCACTGGAGTATCCTTATCTTCACTTGTATCAGGATCACTATGGAGCTCCACATCCAAGGTGTCATCTACTAGTGGATTTTGCTCGGGTTCACCGGCTCAACCTTTATTTTCTGCACCAGTGGTTTGGGACTATTGCGCTTCATCACTCCCTTTTCTTGTGGAATTTTTGGTTTGTTGCCTCTTCCTCCCTTGCCTCTTGCCCTTGGTTGGTGGCTTATGTTCGAAGGTAGAATCTTTATGATGACTTTTTGCAGTTGGTTCACTATGTTGAAGGGACTTTATTGGAGGTGGCCGTCCTGATTGACCCTCTTTTTTGAGGCTCAACAAAAGAGTCTTGGGTCTCCATACGCTGCTCACACTCTTGTTGATACATTTGTTCATCTTAACAATATTCATTGCAATCAGTAAAATCTCTTCTATGATCAAAACTCGAATCATACTCAATCCTATTATCCATGGCTTCTTCAACACTACCATTTCCTACCTCATTTGTCCTGTTCACTTCTACAATTGGTTCCACAATTGTAGTACTATTTCTGGACTCTCGAATTGGACAATCATGCTTCCACTCCAGAGCAACAACAACCTTTTTCCTAGCACGAGGTCTCGCTGGTTTTTTTGGAGCTACATCAGTAACATCTTCAATCTCCTCTATGACAACCGTGGACTTCCTCAAAAGTTCCTCCATCTGCACTTTTTTTTGCCTATCAAGCTCATATATTTCTTCTAATGTCAAATGATCGCAGTAAACCTCTATCAACTTGTATCATACACTCAATCACAGAATTCTTGAATATCTTCATCCATTTGAAGTTCACTCGGTCCATGGTTCAAGTCACTTCTAAGGTCAATGTAATAATACGACATGGTCCCCCGGTGCCCACATTTCTCAACCATTTTGTTTATTATTTGTAGCGATATAAAATTTGCATGGCACATGTCAAAGTAGTCTATCTCTCCCTCATCATATCTCTTGTATTTGTCTCCCTTAATTTTACTCCCATGGTGAAGTTTAATTGAATATGCACCTCTTCCATTTTCTGCACCAATACAAAACACAATAAAGAAACAATCTCAATCATTTATTATTCATACAATTAAAAATGAACACAAAATCAGCAGCAATCTGACATACGAAACAAAATTTACTATAAATTACAAAAAATTATCAAAAAAATTGTTCTTGTAGGACCCTTTGTAACTATTGCGATGACAACAAAAGGAATCCCATAAAGAAATGTCCTTTTCTACCTCACTAATGCTCTCATGTCACTTTCTTCCCAACCAGTGCAAAACATAATACCCTTAGACCCACTAAACACAATACCGACACAGTTCAACAACACCATTCATGCAGTATTAACCAAATTAAGAGGAATACATGATTTTTAGCAATTTCTTACCATATAGTTCATACGGATCCAGGTATTCATCTCTCCTTCGCTTTACCCACTTCATTGTGATTAATCAACCAGCAGCTTATGTGACTGATAAATCTTGTCTACCAGATTTTCTTCTTCAATTTTTGAATTATCTACTATGATCTTGTCGATTTTCAAGTTTTGGAGGAACCCTAAATTTTGTCCCTTTCAATTGAAAGTTTAGTGACAAAATTCTGCATCTGAATTGAACGGCCGACCATTGTGGCTTCTTTAGCTTGTTTAAAGTTTTTAGACAAATTTGCCCTTCAAACCCTACGCCTGCAGATCACGTGATGTCCATTCCATTTGTCTTTACGGTGAAATTACACTGAATGCTACAAAAAATGCATTTTAGTTAGTTCAGTGACATTTTTAGCTAACAAATTACTTTAGTGACCTGAACAAGTACTAATGTATAGTTTGGTGACATTTTTGGCGATTTGCTTTACATAAAATAGTTATATTCACTTATACTATTTTGTGATTCTTTGAATTAAAAATATTTTTCGAAAAGTTGTACACTCATCAAGTGTGCCTAGATAACTAGTATATATAATGTCTCAACCATAGGATTTGTGTTAAAAAATTCTATTATCTTCTTTATCCCAATTTTATCCTTGTATGATGAGTACTATGCAACTATCTCATGCTTCATACTCTGCACATGTGCCTAACTGCTACCATTATACTTATCTACTACTTCTATAATTATCCCAAGTCTTCATACCAACTCCAATCAATAAACCTATATGATGCGACAGCCAAGAACAGGGTTCGAGCTGAGCTGCTACGAGCCGGACTGCCGGGGTGAGCCGAGCTGAGAGGGCAAGCCGAGGAGACGGTCCTGCGAAGAAGGAACAATGGCGGGACTGAGGTCCCTGGGGTAGCTCCGACGATCAAGTCAGTAGAGCTTAGGAAGAGGGTAACAGTATAGAGCATTGTAGATAGTGTACCTTATGTCGTCGCGGGGTGCCATATTTATAGACTTGGTGGTAGTAGTAGTTTCCATATAGGAGTCAGAGTCCCCTTAGGGTTCGGAGTTGTTCTAGGGTTTCATATGACGGCCCCTAAGAGTTCGGAGGCAGCGACCCACGAGGCCCACTTTATGGAATAGTGGCGGCTACGGCCGAGCTGGTCCACTCGATTTCCCGAGCTGATGCCCCCCGAGCTGCCGGGTATCTCTGGCCGAGCTCGGGGGCAGTTTAGCCGAGCCGACATGTGTCACGTGCGGATTAGCACCCCTACACTAGCCCCCCTTTGAGTCTAGAGTCACCGAAGGGTCGCGTGAATCTGGACCAAATTTCGAGGTGTCGAGTCGGTTCAACGCGGGGCCCAAATCCCAGGTCGTGGCCCTTTGTTCGCGTAACCGTCACGTCCACTGATGTAACTGGCGCTCCAGGGGCCACGTCCCCTCATAACAGCGGTTGCCAGCTCAACCGTCTCCCGAGGCGACGATTTTCAAGCAATAAATTTAAAATTTTAATTCGGGACTCTTCATCTTCCCACCCAGGTAGCCTATAAATAGGCCCCTCCAAATGTCGCTTTCAAGCTTTCTTCCTCATTTTCTCCACTTCCAAATCTTCATCAACTCGCTCCACGCTTAGTGAGGTCGTTCGAGAGTAGCTTCCCCTCTAAGCACCCACCAGCTCTTCTTCCTTATCTGCCAGTAAGTCTTTTTTTCCTTTTATGGCGTCTTCTTCCACACACTCAGACATCACTAGCTCAGCACCCAAGCGTAGAGTAGCCCGACCTGTCCCCATAGAAATAATTTCTTCTTCTTCTAGCTCTTCTCCCTCTAGTTCATCTGGGTTTGAATACCTTCCTACTCCAGTCCACTCCCCAACCCTAGATATGAACCAGCCCGGTCAACCTGCCCAACCTGATGCCGGAGCTGCTGCCCCAGAGATTCCTCTGGAGGCAGTTCCAGCTCGCGCCAGGGCAGGACCCTCTAGGAGGCCCGATATCGATTTCGGGGAAGTTGAGATCATCCCCCCCTTTTGGACCAGGGGGATGTAGACGAACTAGTGGGGAGATATGATATTCCTCCCCAGTTCGAGGCTAGGGCTGCCCGGGCAGGGGAATATGCATGCCGACCTCTCCCTGAGTTCGTGGCTATTTATAGAGATCAGCTCGTGGCTGGTTTTCACCTTCCCATTCCTCAGTTCTTTTGCCAAATCCTGACCTTCTGGGGAATCCGAATAACCCAGCTCGTCCCCAATGCCATTCGGTCAATCCTCGGCTTCTTTAATCTGTGCCGCATTCTCGAAATCCCTTATTCCTTGGACCTATTTAGGTCATTTTTTCAAATGAAAGTGAGTAGCCCAGTCCATGGTTGGTTCTACTTCGCTCGCAGGAGCGGGGGAGAGCTCCCGACCCGCGAGCTGTTCTCGCATATACCTTCATCTATCAAGGGCTGGAAAGCCCAGTTCTTTTTTGTGAAGAACACGGGGTTTCACCCCTTGACTTGGAGAGAGGAGACTCAGGTGTCTGACCCCATTCCTTCGCCCCTGCCTGCGGCCGAGCTGGACCGCTTGGTCAGTTCCCCAGCTAGGCTGAAGGTGAAGGAATTCAATAATGCGCAGCTCTGGTCGGCGGGGCTGATCCGGGCAGAGGTGGACGATCATGCCGCCGATCTCCGACCCCTCGCCCCCGAGGAGCTGACAGCTTGTAAATTCTTGATCCCATTCTTTTTATAAGTTCTACTGTGTTGTTCGAACTGACCTCTTTTCTTTATTCACAGTGAAGAGATTTTCCCAACTGCTAAACATAGGGGGAGCTGGCAGCTCAAGCACACCTGCTCCAGAGCCCTCCATTGTTCCTGGTAGCGCGGCTCCTCCCGCTCCGCCTATGCCCATTCCTCAGACCGCAGCTCAGTCATCGCCAGTGGAGGAGCATAAGAAGAAGAGGAAAAAGACGACGGCCAAGAAGGCCCGGACCGAGACGACTTCCCCTCACACTCAAGAGAGGTCTTCAGCTGCCCTCACCACTCATTATGGGGTGCATACTGCCGAGCAGCAGGCCTCGTCAGAGTCGCTACCAGCTATGTGGCTGAGGAACGTGATTCCTCTGAAACCTCCCGCCGAGCTGAGCGGGCACCCGCACCCCCTGCACTTCTGCCCCAAGTGGGGGTTGTCGGTGAATGATCAGGCACAGTTCCCAGACGCAGTTCGGGAGCTCCTCAGGGGCACTATACTTCCGCGCGACCATCACTTCATACAGCTCGCGTCCAACTCTGAGTTGCTGGAACACTATTACCTTAGCGCGGCTCAGGTAGCTCCTCAGTTAGTCGTGTTTTGTTGAAATTTTCTTGATTTGCTGGTTCCTTCTTTGTGTTCAATCTGTGTTTAACCTGCAGCTGAGTGTCGTGGGCGCCGAGCTGTCGCAGCGGCATGAAAACATGGGGGAAAACCTCTCCCAGGCTGATGCGGCGAAGAACAGACTGTCCAGCCAGTTCGAGGCAGCTGAAACGGAGCTGGACACCTTGAAAAAGCAGCTGGCCGAGGCCCAGTCTGCCTGTGAGCTGGAGAAGAAGAAAGCCGCGGAGCTGACCCAGCAACTGGAGACCGAGCAAAGGAAATCTGCCGAGCTGTCTGGTCAGATTGAAGCAGCTCGCCAAGAGGGTCGCCTGCTGGGCGTCAGGGACTTCAAGAAGTCTGAGGATTTCATGAAGGACCTGGCCATCCTAAACGGGCCCATCCTCCAGGTCGGATATGCTCAGACCATGCACGATGTGCAATCCCTGAATTTGCCCGGGTTCGACCTGAGCAGATGGCTTGAATACAACCCCCAAGCCGTATACCAGATCGACAGGCTCGTGGAGGGCTATGCTCATGAACGCGACCTGGTCGCGCTGGTGGCCGACCCCACCTTGCCTGCGACCTCTCCCGAGCCCGAGCAGGAGCAGCAGGGGGAAAATTAGGTAGCGCTTTAGTGTAAGCGTAGATAGGTCGTAGGGTAAGATCCGAGCTGACCAGCTCGTTTTTGTATGGCCCCCTGGTGTACATATTTTTGAAATGGAATAGACAATCTTTTCATTCAATACTTAGTAAAATTTCTTCGTCTCTGCATAGAATCCTTGATACATTCTTATGAGACCAAGCACCGAGCTAACATCTACTGTTGTTACTAAACATTCCGTGAAAACCCCTCTAACTTACTTCTGGACAGCCCAAGTCATGCGCGAGGTCTAACGAAAAGCCTCAAATTCGAATTGTGCCTGGTGCACGGGACTTCATCCCCACTGAGATGGGCTAACTTACAGTACCCCGCACGGTCCGCTTCCCTAACCACGTAGGGACCTTCTCAGTTCGGGTCTAGCTTGCCCGAGCCCGCAACTCGGCTTACCGAGTTTTTCCAAAGCACCAGATCCCCCGGTTTGAAGGAGAGATGCCTTACTTTAGCGTTGTAATACCTCGCGACCTGCCCTTTGTACCTGGCCATTATTATGACTGCTTCTTCCCTCCTATGCTCGAGCAGGTCGAGGTTGAGCCGCATCTCCTCCTCGTTACTCTGAGCCACGAAATGTTGAACCCTACCCGAGGGTACTCCAATTTCTGCTGGAATTATAGTTTCAGCCCCAAACGTCAAGACGAATGGAGTTTCCTGGGTGGCCGTCCGAGGTGTAGTCTGATAAGCCCATAATATGGTAGGTAGCTCATCCATCCACCCAGTTCGGACGGAATCCATCCGTGTCTTCAAGCCGTGCAGGATAGTCCTATTAGCGTTTTCGACTTGCCCGTTGGCCTGCGGGTGCCCTACGGAGGTAAAGTGCTGCTGAATGCCGAACTCCGAGCACCACTCCTGAAGGGAACCATCAGCAAATTGCCGGCCATTGTCTGAGACCAAGACCTGTGGTATGCCGAATCGGCAAACTATATTCTTCCAAAGGAACTTCTGGATAGCCCTGCTACTGATTGTGTTGAGGGGCTCGACCTCTACCCACTTGGTAAAGTAGTCAATTGCCATCACCAGGTGCTCATAACCTCCTGGAGTTCGGGGAAATGGGCCCAACAGGTCAATCCCCCACTGGAAGAACGGCCAAGGGCTATGGAGGGGAACCATCTCCAGAGTAGGGGAGTGGTGAATCGGGGCATGCAGCTGGCATGACTTACACCTTGCCACCAGTTCGGCCGAGTCCCGGAAGATGATGGGCCAATAATACCCGGACAACATTCCCTTCTTGGCTAGGACTCTCGGGCCGACGTGGTTACCACAGATGCTTTCATGCAACTCGCGCAGGATATAGCTCCCTTCTTTTGGTGTCATGCATTAACCAAGACTGCAAATAGGACTTCCTATATAATATTCCCTCCGTGAGCACGTACTTTTGTAATTTGAGAAGGACTTTACGTGCCTCTGTTCGGCTCGGGGGAAGCTCCCCATTGGCTAGATACTGGACAATAGGGTCCATCCAGGAGCTAACTATCTGAATGATTGACGCATCTATATGCTCGTACGCCCGATCTTTCACGACCTCTACCAGTATCTCTCGGTTTAAGTTGCTAAACGAGGTTGAGGCCAGTTTGGAAAGGGCATCGGCTCTCTTATTCTGGCTCCGCGAAATCTGTTCGAGCGTGAAGTGCTGGAACTGGTCCCTCTACTCATGGGTCTTAGTCACGTACTTCTTTAGCGGCTCTTCTTTGATCTCGTAGCTTCCCCACACCTGATTTACTATTAGCTACGAATCACTGTAGATTTTTATCGATTTAGCTCCCAACCTCCAAGCAATCACCATCCCCGCTATCAAAGCCTCATATTCGGATTCGTTATTAGAAACTCTGAAGTCAAACCTCAAGGTGTAGGCCAGCTCTTCCCCCGTAGGGCTGATTAGGAGGAGCCCGGCTCCACATCCCTCTCTGCTCGACGCGCCGTCCACATACAACGTCCAGACCGGATCAGTTCGTCCTGCAGCCTCTTCAGCCTTCTCGGCCTGGGCAGCTCCTCTGGCCTGCTCGGCCTTAGCTGCCCTTCCGGCCTGCGTGGCCTCGGCAGTCTCTCTAGCCGGTTCGGCCTTAGCTGCCCCTACGGTCTGCTCGACCCCTGCTACCTTATTAGCCTGGGTGACCCCGGCAGCATCTTCGGCCTACCCGGCCTCTACTGCTTCTCGACTCTGCGTGGCTTTAGTAGTTTCTCCCTGTCGTCAAGCTTCGGCTGCTTGTCTGGTGGGTGCGATCTCGACAGCTTCTCAGGCCCCCACGGCCTCAGCTGCTTCTTTGGCCTGGTCGGCTTTTGTCCCGTGTAACCCGAAAGAAACGTCTTCCGCTATGAAGTCCGCCAACGTTTGTGCCTTAATGGCCGTCTTAACCTGGTATCCCAGATCGTACTCCGACAGCTCTACAGCCCACTTCACCATCCGCCCTGAGACATCAGGTTTAGAGAGAAACTGCTTCAGGGGCTGGTCGGTTACTAATACAATTGGGTGAGTTTGGAAGTACGATCTGAGTTTTCGATCTATATGAACTAGCGCTAGGACATACCGTTCTACGGCAGAGTACCTTGCCTCCGCCCCTTGCAGGGCGCGACTGACATAGTACACAGGCATCTGAACCTTGCCTTCCTCTCGCACCAGCACCGCACTAACCGCCTCCTCTCCCACAGCCAGATAGATGAACAGGGATTCTCCTCGCACGGAAGAAGTTAGGGCCAGCTCATCGAATGCTTTCTGGCACTTCGAGCTCCATTCGAATCGTGGACCTCTTCTTAGGGCTTTGAATAATAGAGAGCCCCGAACTGCCGATTTGGATAAGAATTTGTTCAAAGCCGCCATCCTTCCTGTCAAGCGCTGCACCTCCTTAATATTTCGAGGAAGGACCATGTCCATGATGGCCTTGATTTTGTCCGGATTAGCTCTTACCTCCTCCTTGGAAATCATATAACCCAGGAATTTTTTCGACCTGACCCTAAAGGTGCATTTCTTGGGATTGAGCCGCATCCGTGATCTCCGAAGGACGTCGAAGATCTCTCTAAGGTCAGAGATGAACTGCTCCTGGGTCCGGCTCTTTATCAGCATGTCGTCAACATAGACTTCCATATTTCGTCCGATCTGGTCCTCGAACAGCTTATTGACCAGCCTCTGATAGGTCGTCCCCGCATTCTTCAGCCCAAACGGCATAGTGACGTAGCAATAGGTGCCGTGTTCGGTGATAAACGAGGTCTTCTCCTGGTCCTCCTCATCCAGGGCTATTTGATGATACCCCTTGAAGGTGTCCAAAAAACAGAAAATTTCGTACCTCGCAGTGGAGTCCACCAACTGGTCAATTCGTGGGAGGGGATAGCAGTCCTTAGGACAAGCCTTGTTTATGTCAGTGAAATCCACGCACATCCTCCAAGCTCTTTCTTCCTTTTTGACCAGCACCAGGTTGGCCAGTCAGGTCGGGTAGTAAACCTCCCTTACGATCTTGGCCTCCAACAGCTTGCCTACCTTGCTTTTGACGACCTCATTCCGTTCTGGGGCGAAATTTCTCTTTTTCTGCTTCACAAGTCGGACGTTAGGGTCCACGTGCAACTTGTGCACCACTAGCTCGGAGGGGATCCCTGGCATGTCATCCGCGCTCCAGGCAAAGATCTCCCCATATTCTTCTAAAAGAGATTCCAGCGAGTTCCGAGTCAGCTCGCTTAAGCAGGTCCCGACCTTGACGGTGCGTTCAGGTCGCTCTGGGTAGACCGGCAGCTCGGTCAATCCCTCATCCGTCTCCAATCTCTTCCTTTTCTCCTCGAGCTCCCAGGGTTCTAAACAGGTAGTTTGAGCCACCAGTTTTTTCTTACCCTTGAGAGTCGCGATGTAACAGGCCCTGATTACCTCCGGATCTCCAAGCACTTCCGCCACCCCCGCAGGCGTGGGGAACTTCATACTGAGGTGTAAGGTCAAGCAGACAGGCCGAAGGGCGTTCAAGGTAGGCCGTCCTAGAATCATGTTGTACGATGAAAGCTCTTTTACCACCGTAAAATTCACGGGAACAGTTCGGCACTTTGGTGACGCCCCCACCGTAACCATGAGAGTTATCATTCCTTCAGGCCTTACCGGGGGGCCTGCGAAGTCGATCAGCGGAGTTCGGACAGGGACGAGCTGTTTGTCCTCCAACTCCAGCTCTTTGAAGGTCCTGTAATACAGCACGTCGATGGCACTCCCATTGTCAATATATACCTTTTTTACCTTGTAGTTGCATGTGACGACCTCTATCACGTTGGCCTCGTGGTTATTAGAGGCAAGTGGCACCGCATCTTCAGGCCCGTAGATGATCTCCTCATACATCTTCAAGCGTTTACTCGAGCTCTCTCCGTTGGGTGGAGGTCGGTTGTACCGCCGAGCATTGTGACTGTCTCCCCCAACTGGTCCTCCTGAAATGGTATTGATCACCCCAACTAAGTTCTGGGCTTCCTGCTCGGGGGTTCGTCCTCGGGGCCCCTGAGGCCAGTCCCGGGAGTAGTTCAAGCGCTCCTGCTTGGGCCTCCCCTGTCTCTGGTTAGGTCGTTCGTTACGCATGAACTGTCCAAGATGGGCTCGTCTGATTAACCTTTCGATATCTTTTTTGAGGTGGCGGCAATCCTCTGTATCACGTCCCACATCGCGATGATATGCACAGTACAGATCCTGATCCCGTCTACTTTTGTTACCGGCCAAAGGTCGGGGAGGTCGGGAGAGCCCTTCTTGCTCCGTCACCGCAAGGACCCGAGCCCGGGGCGCTGTGAGGGAAGCCCAGGGCTTGTCTCCCCCCTGGAGCCGACTCCTAGGTAGGCGGTCGTAGGTATTCTTTCGCCCCTAGTCACGCCGCACGTCTCCTTGGTCGGCATTTCTTCTGCGTTCGTCATCCCTCTGCCTCTTCTGCGCGCTCTTCAGGCGATTGGCCTCCTCATCGTTTGCCTTCTCGTGAGCTTGGTCCAGCATCTCCCGAACTGACTTGGGAGGTCTCTCAACGAGCTCGGTATGTAACTTCTGCTTACATAGGCCGTTGATGAAGGCGGCCATGACCACCTTGTCGTCTCGGTCACGGACTTGGAGGGACTCATTGTTGAAACGCATCATGTATTCACGCAGGGATTCCTCAGGCCTTTGCTGGATAGTCATCAGGTGAGCAATGCTTTTGGAGAAGGCTTGCGACGAAACGAACTGTGCTGAGAACAATCACGCGAGTTGGGTGAAAGACTGGATCGACCTGTGGGGAAGTCCCTGGAACCACTGACGTGTCTTTCCCTCCAAGAACATCGGGAAGGTTTTGCATCTGATCGCATCCGCGGCGGTTTGCAGGCGCATCTGCGTCAAGAAGGCGAACAAGTAGTCTTCCGGATCCGTGGTTGCGTCGTAGGACTTCATGCTGGGGATTTTGAACTTTGCGGGCAGCGGGTAGTCTTCAATTTCGAGCACGAAGGGGGAAGTAATGTACCGGTCGGCCTCAGGGTCCAACAGTAGGTCCAACTCATCCCGTACCTGATGTTGCTCTTTTTGGGAGGAGAGCTCTCCCCTTGAGAACCTCCGGAAAGGCTCCGGGTGCTCAGTTCGAGAGTCCTTGCGGGATGGTTCGATGACCTCGATCTGTTAACGCGTGGGCCCCCTGCGCGCCCGATTCGTCCGGGGCCTAGCGCTCCCCGTTTGGGACTCTGACAGCTCTACTTCTGCCGCTTCTTGGACCTTAGGCCCCTGGTCCTGATTGCCTCCCGTCTGCCCTTTGAGGTAGTTGATAATTGCCTCGAAGGTAGGTAGGTTTTCCGCCACCGTCCGGACCAACTGCTCAGGCGAGATCAGCGAGGGCCCCGTCTCCTCGTCTCCAGGAGTTGGACCCCGAGGGGGATTTTGGGGACCACTCCGCTCATTCCCCTTGGATCCATCAGCGTTCCTCTGAGACCTAATTCTTGACATGATTCGCAAAAGAAGAATTAGTAGTTTCCCACAGATGGCGCCAATTGATGCAACGACCAAGAATAGGGTCCGAGCTGAGCTGCTACGAGCCGGACTGCCGGGGTAAGCCGAGCTGAGAGGGGGAGCCGAGGATACAATCCTGCGAAGAAGGAACAACGGCGAGACGGAGGTCCCCGGGGTAGCTCCGACGATCAAGTCAGTAGAGCTTAAGAAGAGGGTAACAGTATAGAGCACTGTAGATAGCGTACCTTATGTCGTCGCGGGGTGCCATATTTATAGACTTGGTGGTAGTAGTAGTTTCCATATAGGAGTCAGAGTCCCCTTAGGGTTCGGAGTTGTTCTAGAGTTTCATATGACGACCCCTAAGAGTTCGGAGGCGGCGGCCCACGGGCCCACTTTATGGAATGGTGGCGGCTACGGCCGAGCTGGTCCACTCCAATTCCCGAGCTGATGCCCTCCGAGCTACCGGGTATCTCTGGCCGAGCTCGGGGGCGGTTTAGCCGAGTCGACACATGTCACGTGCGGATTAGCACCCCTACACTATTTTGTGATTCTTTGAATTAAAAATATTTTTCGAAAAGATGTACATTCATCAAGTGTGCCTAGATAACTAGTATATATAATGTCTCAACCATAGGGTTTGTGTTAAAAAATTCTATTATCTTCTTTATCCCAATTTTATCCTTATATGATGAGTACTATGCAACTATTTCATGCTTCATACTCTGCACATGTGCCTAACTGCTACCATTATACTTATCTACTACTTCTATAATTATCCCAAGTCTTCATACCAACTCCAATCAATAAACCTATAAATCCTAATTCTCTAAAAATCAACTGATTTTTTGTTCTATATATTTTTTATTATTTATTATTTCTAAAATATGCACACATGTATGGTGTGCCTCATATATATAAAGCATGAGGGATTATTTTGGTATTAAAGTTTTGTGTCAATTTTTGTTATTCCATCTTTATTCTCATATATAGGTAAGGATTTACACTATATAACTACCACAAACAACAATTTTAGTGACTTCCAATGACTTTTACTGTTTTAAATTCCAATAACATATTTTTAAAAAACAATTCCAATAATTCTGTTTTCTTTACTATTTTCTACTTTTTTTATTATAATAAAGTTCTAGTTTTTTAATTTGCTTAGGCATTCTAAACGGAAGGAGAGTAAATTAGGCATTCTATGAAGTGACAAAAATTTTCAACATAAAAGGGTGCTGACACTCTATATATACTAGTGATCAACACATAATCAATGCCTTTGTGAAAACATATGATCCCTTAAGAAAAATGCACACGTATAGAATATGTAATCCAAAAAGGCGAAAAAGGCACAAAAGCATGCACGGTGAATGAGTTACATATAAATTCTTTGCTACAAGGAAAAAGAAACTAAAAATCTGATTCATAGCTAAGAATCCAATTCATAGCCTAAGTTTGAGTGTTTTAAATTAATCAATTAGAATGGCTGATATGCACTAATCTCATTCTCATTCTCAGAACATAGGAAGCTTTTTTTTTTAAAAAAAAAAAAAAGAAACAATAGAAGGTAGAAATACCAATTCCTTAATTATGTAGGGGTAAATTAGGCAACACAAAAATAGTGACATAAATTTTTGACACCAAAATTTCATGCTTTATTAATAGGAAGATATATGTGTATATAGAAAAATATTAGGATTTTATCGTTGCAAGATTAATGTTAAAAAAGGTAACATCGTTTTCTCATAACTTACAATCATTTTAGCAATCCGAGTAAGAAAAAAATAGTGACATAAATTTTTGATACCAAAATTTCATGCTTTATTGATAGGAAGATATATGTGTATATAGAAAAATATTAGGATTTTATCGTTGCAAGATTAATGTTAAAAAAGGTAACACCGTTTTCTCATAACTTACAATTCATTTTAGCAATCCTAGTAAGAAAAAAAATTCTGCGGGGCCCTTCCCCATTACCCAAAAGAAAACGAAGAAAGAAGAATATTGAGACAATTTTAACGAATGAAAATTTTAGAAGGGCATAATAAATAGGGAAAAAGGGTTAATTATACTTTGCCCCCTTGAACTTGGGCTCTTATAACACTTTGCCCCCTAAATTTCAAATATACACTTTATTCTTTGTGGTCAACTTTTTAACTGGGTTAAGATAAAGTTATATTTTTCATGACCATTATATCCTTGAGTAATTCTTAAACACACATAATAATCGTAACATAATAAACAACTATTTCTTTAATAGTTGCTAAATGCATTTAAACACATCACACTATGCATTTCAACCTTTTAGCACTAAAATGAACTAGATGATGCACAAAAAGAAGTTAAACAACTCAATGTGTTTATCTTATTGCCGATAGCAATACTTAGTTTAAATAAAATAAAATCAATTAGTGTATTTGGAATGAAAATTATTTGATAATTTTTTTATTATAATGCTTTCTAATGTGTTTTATATGAGATAAAAACATGACTAAAAAATGTACTCCCTCCGTCCCACTTTGATAGTCCTGTTTTCCTTTTTCGTCTGTCCCAAATTGTAGTCCACTTTCCAATTGAAGAATGTAGTTGTATTTTAATTTTCCTAAAATACCCTTATTCAATATACGTTGTTGTTACTATAAACCTACCCCATTTAATGAGAGTTTATTCTTTTTTTACCATCAATTCAAGTTTCCATAAAGTTGTATTCTAATTAATGTGAGGGTATTTTAGGAAAATAGTTACCTAAATTGATTGTTCCAACAAAGTTAACGACTTTTTCTTAAACTGTATGAAAAAAAAAATTAGGACTATCAAAGTGGGACGGAGGGAGTATTAAAAACTGTAGTTAGAGAATCTCCAGTTTTTTCTAAAAAAAATGTAGAATTCAAACAAAATATAAAGCAAGGTGTGAATGCAGTATAAAAATATCAAATCGCATCTTATTGACTCGTGATAATATTGTGAGAGCTACAAGATAAATGAAAATCAAAACCAATTAGCTTACAATTTAAAGGAAACAAGATAAGAAATGGAAAACTTGTGTATAAGTATTAAGAATTTTTAAATTCTTTTTGCCTGACAATACAATTTTTCAAGTCTTTGGTATTATACCATCTTTTATTTTTAATTTTTTAAACTATGTGACTTTGTGTTTTTTCCAATAAGATGCTTCATATTCCAATTAAAAGTATAACATTATTCAATAACCATTATGCATGGACATTAATGGCATTTTTATCAAAATTTTGGATGAAAAATTCATCATTAACGTTTGACTAATCAATGAAAGGGGTAAAGTGTATATATTTAAAGTTTAGGGGGACAAAGTTTTATCAAGAGTTAGATTTAGGGGGCAAACTGTAGTTAACCCAAAAAAAAAGAGAAACTTGTAGAAGAGATAGGACTAAGGGATTAGGGGTCTCTACTATCACCACGGATGATGGCATGGTACAATGTAGATGCTAGCATAACAGATGCAAGTAAGACAATAAATGCAACATTAAATGTGGATATGAACACAATAACATTAAAAACACAAAAGTTTTTGGACACAATTTTTAATGAGGGAGAAAATTTGTTGTGATTTTTCTGCTTATTGTGTTAGTATTTACATTTGCTAGATTAGTGAGTTTGTTTGGATAGGAGATTATTTGGAAAAATTATTTGAAATAATACTATATCACTTTTTATGATATCATGTACATGAAATAAAAAAAATGATTAAAAATATAAGGGTTTGAAAAATGTGTTATAATGTAAGTAAAAAATATGGATTAATCACAAAAAATCTTCTCAAGGTTTAACCAATTTTGCACTTTAACCCTTAATATTATTTTTTTCTCACTTTATCTCTTAAACCCATTGGTTAATTCTAACTTTATGTAATGGAAATGTCAAAAAAAATATTTATACCTATAGGGATTAACACCAATAAATCCCCTAAGGTATAGTGTATTTTGCACTTTACCTTCTAATATCATTTTTCTCTTAATTTGTTTGTTTGTCTCTCAAACCACTAAAGACAGATAATATTTAAAAAATCAGTATCTCTAACATAATAATGAAATTATCATATATTTATGGATATAGGTCTTGTTAAATTTTATTTTGATAATTATAGATTTTTAGATAGAGGAAAATGTCTCACTGATTTTACATGATAAGGGGAAAAAGCAAAAATTTTTAGTGAAAAAATAAACTATAAAAATATTATTAAAAGTCTATAGATTGGGTTTGTTTGGATTGAAGATTAGTTGAACATTGTTTTAAAATAATAACATAATACTTTTTGCTATTTGATGTTGGTGAAATAAAAAGGTGATTAAAAAAATAAAAAATGATTGAAAAATGTGTTTATGATCCTACAAAAAATTTTAGAAAAATTTAGCAATCAAAACAATTTTTAATGGCATATAATCATGCTATATTGAAAAAATGATCCCAAAAACTTTGAAATCCAAATAAACCATGTTTCTCTCTTTTTAAAGTATTATCAGCAACAAAATGTATACTCCCATATAAAGAAAATATATAACTACTAAAAGAAAAGGGCAATCATGTGCACATTCATAAAAAGAAACTAACAATATTTGAGCATTTTTAGACTTTTAATAATAATTTCACATATTAATTTTTTGAATAACAATTTTTGTTATTTTTTCCTATTATTAGGTGAAATTAGGAAGATATTTCTCTCAATCTAAAAAAAAGAATAATTATGGGATGAAATTTAATTTGGACCATATTTATAAATATGTTAATTTTTCATTACAATGTTAGGGATATTGACGTTTTAGACATTATTTATCTTGGATGTTATAAAATATTGGAGTTGACTAATGATTTTAGTGACAAACACACAAATTGAAAAAAAAATAATGTTAGGGGATAAAGTGTAAAATAAATTAAGGGAATTACTGCATTTAACGATTGAAGGTATAAATATCTTTTTGGTATTACCATCACAGAACGTTAGAGTTAACTAATTGTTTAGGGGATAAAGTGAAAAAAGAACATAATATTAGGAGGTAAATTGCAAAAATAGATATGTCTTAGAGGGAGTTTTTGTAATTGACCCAAAAAAATCTTTGGCAAATGAGATCATGATCAAACAAACCAAGTGTCTACATTTGTTATACCATGTTTAGACAGCACTCTACTGTCACCACTAATAACGACACAACAAATTTTCTCTCTCATTTAAATGTGTGCTAAAAATTTTAGAATAACTTTTTTATACACTATTAGTATATAATTTTTTTATATTAGTAGGTTTAGATTATAGCATAAAATTTAAATTTTAAATCATGCATATGTGATATAAATCTAAAACTGCTATAAAAAAAATTACTACACTATAAATATATAAAAAGTTCCAAAATTTTATTATGTTTTTACATATTATTGTATTAATATCTAAATTTATTATTTTAATATTTACATCTATTATATATTATATCACTATCTACACTATACCGTACTGTCATCGCTATAAAAGCGGAGGCCCGGATCCTGGTCCTAGAACTAAGTGAGGGCGGTCCACTTTGGAGACGGGGCAGGGACGGTAATCAGAAGGATCGTCCGTGAACAGTTAACGGTCAGGATTTGGTCCAAAAAAATTATATGGTTCAAATCAATTTTTGTATCTCATTTTTAACAATGTTTATGGGACTCATAAAAATTTGTTTTAAAGTTACACGTTATGCAAATAAAGTTACATCGTTATGCAAATAAAATTATATCGTGTGTAAATAAAATTATACGATGTGTAAAATGCACAAAATTGCTAGGAACGGTGGCAGGCCCGTGGTCCGGTCCACTTTGTATAATAAAGTACTATCCTCGGGACCTCCGCAAGCAACTGAATCAAAATTGACGCTATCCTTGTCGTCTTCTGAAGACAGTCAACATCATTGATTAAAAAATTGAACCAAAGAAAGTTAATTAGTGCTGTCAAAACATGGGTCCCACAAGAAATGACCGATTTCGGGAATCACGTGGAGGGACGCCGGCCCGTTTGCAGAACCGACCAATCCTTGATTTCCGATCCGCCGTAACGAATCAAGTAAAGGATCGGATTAACGGTTTGGGCCGTTGGGCTGATGGCTGGCTTGGATATAGGAAGCAACCAACGTGAGGAAGCCGTGCGGGAGATCGTGGTGGGCTCTACTGGAGCGGTTTTTCTACTGGTGCCCACTAAATTGATTTTGCCAAATTGCAAAAAATGCAAGTGGAATTTTCTCTTACTTTTTATTTTAAAAAAATTCATTAATTGGATTGTTTCAACAAATAAACAAAAGAATTCTGAAAACTGGACTTATTTTTGTGTACAACCTGGATAGTGAGATTTTGGGTTAGTTAAATAGTTCTATAGTGTTGTCATAGGAGGATTATCCTCTCTAATCATGACCCTATAAGGGATCAATTATAATTATCAAGTTATTAGAGATAAAACTCAGTTGAGTGATTGTTTGTTTATTTGATAATAACAATCCCTACAACGCAGAGATCAGCAGTATCTATCACTTCATACATAACTAATGGATAGTTAGCAAAAATTTGAGTATACCCGGTCTCAAAGATCATGTATCCCAAATTTTGCCACATGTTCAATTCTTGAGTTGATGAGTTGGTGTAACAAAATTTGGACCACATGATTTGCATAGAACAAAATCTTTTAGCTCCTAAATGGATATAACAATGTACCATAAGATTATTTTTCTTTTTTTTTTGTGATTAAAAATATATTTGGAGAAGTTTAAAGTGGAATAAATATAAGGATATCAAAAAGGGTATGAATTTGAATTTGAATTTAAGCACTTAATTGAGATTCTTACAATATAATAATTTGTGATGTTGAAAAAATGTGCCTGCATTTGTTATGGGCTTATGGTGGATAAAGAAAAGTGCGCTGAATAGTAAAATAATGAAACAATTGAGAAATGGTGTTTAAGTGTTTATATTTGTGTGAAAGAGTGTTTTTGCATAAGAGAGAGATTTTATATGTGTGAGGGAAGTTTTGTCTAAATGAGAAAGAGAGCAACAAAAAAATAAATAAATGAGGCTTGCTGCGAGTGATCAATCTAGCAAATTCAGTTAAAAATTTCACTTAAAATTTCGAACATAAATTAAATAGTGTTTAATGTATTAATTGACAAGGCATTTTAAATTATTAGACATGCTAAGCTCAAAAGGTACTTAATAGATTAATTTTTAGCATTAAGAGCCTGTTTGGCGTTGCAGTACTTTGGCTAAAAAAGTAATTTTGAAGATTAAAGTATTTTTGAAGTGTTTGATGAGTAATCATACATGGATCGACGCTACATTGTCCAATATCTGTTCTTTTCATTTTCATTTTCTTTAACACAAATGCCAATATATTACAGATAAACTTGGCGACACAAGAGCATAATTCAAAAACTAGTTAGTCTTTGCAAGCTCTTCTTGATATTTTTAACTGAACTCCTGATTGTGCATATCTACTTTCCATTAGAAATTAACAATCACTAAATAATGACACTAAAGTTTGTCATGACTGAATGCATATTTTGCAAAAGTTTAATTTCTTAAACCCTAAAGACTAAAGGCAAAATCTAATAAAAATTTAACTCAGTCAAGTGTTAGAGGTTTGAACTGCTCCTTCTACTTAAAATCTAGTTTGCGACATTTGTAAATGTGACTTGGCATGTTAATAAGCCAAATATTACCCAAATATAATCCAAGTCATCATGTGTTTCTAATCCAAATCATCGTGTTTTTCTTGGGTTTGAATCCAAATTTTAAAACCCGGATGCTATTAAGATCTACGTCCAATGAAAGATTCATGGGTTTAAATAGAATTTGATCTTATATGATCTATACTCAAATTCAGATTCAACCTAGATTTTACCCACCCACACACACACAAATAGATGGGATATAATCACATGCAATGTAAAATGTTGAACATATACAAAAAATTTTATACAAATTGAATTAATTGTTAATGTTTTATACTTTCAGCTCATAATTGTTACTTTCAACATTCTTGATTTATACAAAAATTGTTTTAACAAATTGAATTAATTGTTAATATTTTATAATTTTAGATCATAAATGTTGCACACAACATTCGTTAATGTTGATTTTGTTATCTCAAAATGGAAAGTGGATTGCATTTCTTTGGATCCCACATGTTTTTATTGTTGTTAAATTTGATTTTTAATTGTAACATCATTAAGAAATATCCATGAATACTCATTAAGCACCCAGGGAGGGTATCTGCATCTGCATTTTCTTTCTTCAAACCTGTAAGAATTTGTGTTTGGGTATCGATAAATTTAATAGGTTTGAATCTGGATCAAGTAAATTCAACTTAAATTGTACCTATTAACATGCTTAAACGTCACCAATGCATTGTATAAAATTGGGTTTGTGATTATTTGTATAATCAGGAATAATTTTTACTTTCCCTACATTTGTCATGTTTCACAAACTGAAACCTAATAGACCAATCCACTTGTCTTTGTGAGACCAAATTTAGCAATTTCTTTCTCAGGTTAAAAGAACAAAACATAAAATGCCCCATCTGCCTAACTTAATAATAATAATACTAAAAAAATGAAAAACCTTCTGCCTAACCCAAAAAAGCATTAATCTTTTTAAATTTCTGACAACATAAAAGAATAATAGTCCTTGGTGGGCCAAGAATTCAAATATAAAGTAGATTACTACTTTTTTCAACATTTTTTTAAAATGGTAATATGGAGAACTGTTTGGAAAAGAAAAGCATAACAAATGGACAATTCAAAAAGCCAAGTTTTTGTCCTAGGGGGCGTGGAATTGAGTTCAGACGAAGAATGTGGGAAACCTCTTGGAATAATGGAACATGATCACCTGCTATGTTCTGCTTCGTCCAAACACCCGTTTTTCTTTATCTACTTAAATATTTGTGAACTTTTTATAGACTGATGTACTTTTTATTTCTTTAAATGCCTTGTACTTTGTTTTCTCATCTTGTCAGAGGATGCCTTGCTTTACTTGTAGTTTACTACGTTTTCTGCTTCTTTTTTGTTGTTTTTTTTGGGATAATTGCAGAAACCTCCCCTGAGATTTCTGACATTTGCACTGACCTCCCCTCTAGGTTTAGAATTTGCATTCACCTCCCCTGAACAGTAACAATTCGTTGCAGAAACCTCCTTGACAGCTTTTGTAGAAGTGAGATAAGAATTTTCTTCCAATTTTGCCCTTACTTGCTTGACAATTATTATTTGCTTGACAATTGCTTAACTAATTATCTAATTAGTTAATAGTTAAACTAATTAACTATTAACTAATTATCTAATTAACTATTAACTAATTAACTAATTAATTAATTAATTAATTATTTAATTAACTATTAACTAATTAACTAATTATCTAATTAATTAATTAACTAATTATCTAATTAACTAATTAACTAAAGCTGTTGTCTGTCCGAAACTAACAAACTATTTGCATGTTAAACTAATTAACTAATTAGCTGCTTAACTAATTAACTAATTAACTAACTAACTAATTAACAAACTATTTGCATGTTAAACTATATGCAGTACGCATTACCTATTTAAAGTATCGGCTCTTTATAGGTATTTTACTTTCAAATATTTAATTTATGATAAAAATATCAATGTTTGTAAGTAAAATTCAAAAAGTGTTACAGTAATATTCTTACAAAAAGAGAGGGGCATAGGACCATAAATTAAATGTTTGAAAGTAAAAATATTGATATTACTGTAACACTTTTTGAATTTTACTTACAAACATTGATGTTTTTTATCATAAATTAAATGTTGAAAGTAAAATACCCATAAAGAGCCGATACTTTAAATAGATAATGTGTACTGCATATAGTTTAACATGCAAATAGTTTGTTAATTAGTTAGTTAGTTAATTAGTTAATTAGTTTAACATGCAAATAGTTTGTTAGTTTCGGATAGACAACAGTTTTAGTTAATTAATTAAATAGATAATTAGTTAATTAGTTAATTAGATAAACAGAAATTAGTTAATTAGTTAATTAATTAATTAGATAATTAGTTAGTTAATTAGTTAATTAGTTTAACATGCAAATAGTTTGTTAGTTTCGGATAGACAACAGCTTTAGTTAATTAGTTAATTAGTTAAGCAGTTAATTAGTTAATTAGTTTAACATGCAAATAGTTTGTTAGTTTCGGATAGACAACAACTTTAGTTAATTAGTTAATTAGTTAATTAGATAAACAAAAATTAGTTAATTAATTAATTAGATAATTATGTAGTTAATTAGTTAAGCAGTTAATTAGTTAATTAGTTTAACATGCAAATAGTTTGTTAGTTTCGGACAGACAACAGTTTTAGTTAATTAGTTAATTAGATAATTAGTTAATTAGATAATTAGTTAATTAGTTAATTAGATAAATAGAAATTAGTTAATTAATTAATTAGATAATTAGTTAATTAGTTAATAGTTAATTAAATAATTGGTTAATAGTTAATTAGTTTAACTATGCAGAAATAGTTTGATTAGTTAATAACTATTAACAATTAGATAATTAGTTAATTAGTTAATAGTTAATTAGATAATTAGTTATTAATTAATTAGATTATTAGATTATTAGTTATTTAGTTATTTAGTTAATTAGTTAAACTATGCAGAAATGGTTAATTTAGTGTAATTTTTATTAACAAATGTTTTGTTGGGTTTGATGAAAGTACTCATCACATTCATTTGGTAAAATTAAATCATGTCAGGGGTACTTTAGTAAATTGACCCACTTTTGCCTATTAAATTGCCTCCAACTTTTGATAGGGGAGGTCAGTGCTATTTCAAAATTGATAGGGGAGGTCCATGCTATTACTATAAAAGTCAGGGGAGGTTTATGCAATTATCCCTTTTTTTTAATCAAAAGCACCTTTGTCATAGCTGTCATAGATGTTAGAATCATTGCTCATTATGTACAAGAAACAAGTTCGTGATCATTTAAGTTTATTCAGGTCAATGAACAACTCTACATTATACCGCAACTAGCATAATGTATAATTTTGTCAGATGAAAACATTCTATCGGTATTTCACTTAGAGATGTTCAATAAGATGGTAAAATTCCTCAAAAAAAAAAAAGAAAAGAAAAGAAAAGAAGGCGTAACAAATTGGTGCCTTAGTTTCATGCTTTTGTTTGGATAGAGTATTATTCTAAATAATTATTTGAAATAATTACTGTAGTACTTTTTGTGATGTAATTTATGTGAGATAAAAAAGTGGTTGGAAATATAAAAATGTGGATTGAGAAATGTGTCTATGATTTAAGCGAATTTTTTTTTTTTGAAAAAATTTGCTATCCAAACATAGTTGGGACTTATAAGTTGGAGGGATGATCTTGTTTGATTAATTCAATTTATAACTTAAATTTAATGAATTTAGATTTTAACATATTCAAATGCATTTTATAACTAAAACTAGAAAATCTGAATTCATTAAGTAGCGTTGAATTTTCTAAACAAATTTTGCTCTAAAAACTAAAAGTGATAACTTATTCACTTATCATTTAACTTGATATACAATCAAATGCATTAAATTTAGTACTTAACAATTCACTAATTTAATTTATTCAGATTTTAGATTTCAGTTTTTAGACTTTAATTTTATCAAAACCAACCTAAATCTCTTCTGATGAACAGCTTACTTTTGCATGATTATTCAATCGTTGCCCTCTCCTACTATATCTTTGTCCTATGTTCGATGTATTAGAATAAACTCCCTATAAAACCTGCTAAAATTATCCAACCTTTCCGGTCAACTCTAAGAAAAATCTAAAATTTCCTATTGGACTATGATATTGCCTAAAATGACCAATTGAACAACAATGACGCATCCAGATATAAGCATTTTTCACTTCTTGAATAAACCAAAATCTTCTAGTTAGTATTGGTTGCGTAATGGTCTCTCTTAGCGACCACAAATTGGTTGAAAGTTAAAATAGCATACATAGAAGATATCTATTGACCGGATAAGTTCTCTGGTAACAAAGCCGTACAAAATTGTCTGTTGCCTTTTGTCGTGTATAACAGATGCTACTACTATATATCCAACAAGGCCCCTTTAAAACTTTCTTTCGTGATTTAAGTGGAGGATTCAGATCCCCCAAATGCATCATATAAAAAGTATAGAGCTTCTTATTTTTTAAAAATCAGAATGTACAATCACATTTTTGTCTAATCTCGTGATTTACCCCTAACTCGTATATAAAAAGAGTGCAATAGCTCGCTTGTTTAATCTCATGATTTACCTTCAACTTTTGTACAAGTTTCTTTACGTTTCCCCAATAGAATATTAACGTTGTAGATTAAAAAAAAACGTCTCTTTAACTTTTGTGTACGAATGAAGGTAAAAATTGGAAACAGTGATCAGAAGCAAATTACAATATCAACTATCCAAAGTTTATTTGTTTGCGTCATATGTACTATCCAAATTACCACTAAAACATAATTAGGGCCTTGATTTTAAATTGTCCTTCGCAAACTAATACTTGAGAAAAAGACATAAATATCATTATGAAGTACAATAGTACAACTATTAGTCAAACAACCTTGACAAGTGTCCCCTCTATTAGCCATAGCAAATCATTTTCCCCCACTTCAATGATAGTCTCATCACCCAATATAATAGTAATTCTGCCTCTAAATTAAATGTAAATTCACAAGGAGCTTCCACGTAATTTTTATCATTTGTTTTAAGAGACTACATCCAAGCACTACAGGATGTGCAGAGGGCAAATAAATAACACTTATATTGCCAAATCTCACACCTAAATATTCTGTTTAAGTTGTAATCTTTTATACACCTTGGCTTAGTTATAGTTAAAAGAAAAAAGGAAGAGCAATTACCATACACTAACCCTAAAGGTGACGCAACTCTGATATGAAACATACTAGATATTATTGCTTGTTATGTTAGTATAATCGTTTCAAATATTCTTTATTCATTGTTATTTATTATTTCTACTATCTCATGAATTTATTTCTTCAATCCACGGTGATTTATTTACATTAGTATAAGTAATGACGGGTGAAAAATGATTTTTTTCCAAGATAAACTATGATTTGAACTTTGCTTTTAAGTAAATTCGAGCCCTAATGAACAAGAATAAAATTAAAATTTCCAACGTTAAAGATTACTATTACTGTTTTCTTAAGTTAATATATAATCTCTTCAATGATTCTTTATTAATTGTAAATCGTTCTTTACTATTATTTCTCCAATATGAAGAAAACCAAAAAAGGAATTTTTTCAATCAATTAAATGTAAATTAAAGCAGCCATTTTTAAAAGCCCAGAACAGTCAAACAGACACAAGACCTCAAACATGTCACATCTTTTCGGGTCCGAAAGACGCCGCCGTAGTCCGAGAAGCACCAAATAATTTCTCCCCCACAATCATTTTCTCTATTCCTCGCTATTTATAAGTATTTATCAGTCCCAATTCCCAACAAAACATAAAAAAAGAGAACGTGGAATAATTCATCTTCTCTTTCCAGTTCCCACAAGCCCCATTGCCGGAGAGAGACTGAGAAAGCTTTGAAACGGCGGCGTCTCGTGGTGGAAGAAGACTTTGAAGGATCTATTTTGGAATATAATGAAAGTGATGGGAAACTGTAGTCTGGGAAACTGTAAATGCGGTATTAATTATTATAATGATTTGAGCGGAGAAGACGGCTCCAGCGAAGCAGACGCCGGAGACGGCGGAGGAGCGGTGGTGGTGGTCGGAGTGAAAATGGATACTCGGAGTAAGGAGTTGCTGACATGGGCATTGGTTAAGGTTGCTCAGTCTGGAGATCGAGTCATTGCTCTTCACGTCATTGATCCCAATACTGGTATGCTCTGCAATTTCCCTCCATTCCCAGGGGAGTAGTTTTTGGCTTTTTTCTGTAATAATTTTTAACATTTCGTGATGAACTTTTTATTTTATTTTTTAATTTTCATGTGGAAGAAGATAAAGCGACGTTGCTTTCGCTAGTGAAGTCATTTGATTCGGTGCTTGCTGCTTACGAAGGCTTCTGTAATTTAAAGCAGGTAATTTTTCATAACGTTTTGAGTTTCATTATTTATTTGGTATTGTTCTCAGTAATATTTACTGGTATTGTTCTCGGAAATTTATACCGGCCCTGGAATTTCACTCTTTTTTTTTACCTCCTCCTGTAAGAAACGGAGTGGAAAAGTAGGATAATATGTGTTTGCAGGACGAATGATGAATTTAAGATAGCATGATAAAGTTGGGATTCTTTATTTAGTTGTTATTAGCTTTGCCTTTATTTCTTTTGTTTGGTTTTGCTGAGGAAAGGGTGGAAAAAAAACTAGGAAACATTCGGGATTTGAATTCTTCTGGTTAGAATATAAAAGCTTCGTTTGTAGGGTAAAAAGGTATATTAATTTCAGACCTTTGTGGATCACTTTTTTTTTAATTTTTTTTCTCCCTTCTTTTGAGCCCTGGAGGATGAAATAATCCATGGCATGATGATAGTACTGTTTAGTTCATTTTTGAATTCACTCGATTTTTTAAAAAAATTATTTATAAAACATTCTCAAATAATTTTTAGTTTCTCTGTTGGGAAATGTGCATGGATAATATCCGAATTACAGTAGAATTTGATCTTTTACGGAGTTTGATGAATCTTGATTTAGGTTGATCTGAAGCTAAAGGTAAGTAGAGGATCTCCGATTCGTAAAGTTTTAGCCCGAGAGGCAATGTCTTATGGTGCAATGAGTTTAGTTATTGGGACTGCTGAAACCAATCACCCAATGCGATCAGTGGTATCAGTGGCAAAATATTGTGCCAAAACTGTTGGCAAAGATATCTCTGTTATGGCCGTTTATAATGGCAAGATAATGTTTAGAAGAGAAGCAACACAAACACATTCATCAGGGCATGATTTACGAGGTTCTGATGCAATGGGATCTAGACAGAAGAGAAGGAAGACCTCGCTAAGCTGTCCACCGAGTTTGGTATCGAGTACGTTTTCCTGTGAAGATTCCTCTTCACCGTTGTCATCATCTAGTGCTCTAGAAGTGGACAACCCCATGGCTTTGGTGCCCGTTCAAACTCAGAAAGTGCCTGAACCAAAGGCTGGGTGGGCTTTGCTCCGAAAGGCCTTTTTGCATAACCCAAAGTCATCTGCACTATCCTCTGTCAAGAAGTCTTCTGTAATGCAATGGATATTGAAATTACCCAGCCTGCAATCTTTTGCAGTTATCTGCCCTGATCATGAACACAATGTTTCTGAGAAAGACAAGCTTCTTTGTTCTGATTTGGATGAAGATAAGGGTACAACAGTACCGTTTGGGGCTCACAATTGGCTAAGTGAACACTTTCCTGCTTCTGCCTTGGAGATTATTCCAAAAGAACTTGAAGGTCTTTCTGAGAAGTACTCATCAAAATGTCGATTGTTCAGTTACCAGGAACTTCTATCAGTGACATCTAATTTTAGCCCTGGTACTGATTCCTTTCAATAATTTCTTTTCTGTTGGTTTTAGTTTGTGTGTGTGTGTTTTATTTTTTTGGTCAGGTATGTTACTGATTATATTGCTTTACTGTATGTTACTGATTATATTGCTTTACTGTATGTCAGATAATATGATAGGAAAAGGAGGAAGCAGTCGAGTTTATAGAGGGGTTCTTCCAGATGGCAAGGAACTGGCTGTGAAAATACTGAAGCCATCAGCAGATGTTCTCAAGCAATTTGTTTCAGAAATAGAGATCATAACGTCATTGAATCATCCTAATATAATATCTTTATTTGGGTTCTGTTTTGAGGATAACAATCTACTATTGGTTTATGATCTTTTATCCCGAGGAAGTCTAGAAGATAATCTTCATGGTATATAACTGCTTTTACTTTTGCAGCAAATCATCTATATGAGATTGTGGTATTAATTGGCTATCTTGGAAAATAGGTACTCAGAAGAAAAGTAATACATTCGGTTGGGAAGAGAGATGTAAAGTTGCTTTGGGTGTTGCTGAGGCATTGGAACATTTACATAATCGAACTGCTGTGCCTATAATTCACAGGGATGTGAAATCTTCAAATATTCTTCTTTCTGAGGATTTTGAACCCAAGGTATGATAAACATGTTGTCAATAGTTATGTACTTGAAGTATGGTACCGATCCATCTGTTGCTTACCCTAAATGTTTGTATCTTGGTATTCCAGCTGTCAGATTTCGGACTTGCTATGTCATCCTCAAGTTCCTCATATCAGATTAATAGCAATGATGTTGCAGGAACATTTGGGTGAGTAAGATGTTCTCACTTCCAATTCGTGGTCTGTCTATTTAAATAGTAACTATTTTTTTTCGGCAGCTATTTGGCTCCAGAGTACTTTATGCACGGGAAAGTGGTTGACAAAATTGATGTCTACGCTTATGGTGTTGTGCTCCTTGAGCTTCTGTCTGGTCGGAAGCCAATTGACAATGGGCATCCAAAGGGCCCAGAAAGTCTGGTTACATGGGTAAGTTATGTATTAATATTGGGACTTGGGATTCTGTAATAAGTTGTAGTTTGGAAAAATGAAAAAGTGAAATAAACAGAGGGTAAGGTGAAGCATAATCCAATGAAACTAGTTAAACATTTTCAAGATGTATGTACTTCCTATATTCGTTATAAGACTCCTAAAACCAGTTAAAGTCTCAAAAGGTAAATTTTGAATATCAACAAATTGTAGTTTTCCTGCTTTTCTTCAGTTCTCATGATTTGCTGTTATAATATCCAGGCAAAACAAATTTTGAAGGGAGGCAAGGTTGCTGACTTGTTAGACCCAAGCTTGGTTAATGCTTATGATGATGAACGGATTGAGAAAATGGTCTTGGCAGCAAGTCTTTGCATCAGACGAGGACCTCAATTTCGTCCTAATATCAGCATTGTAAGCCAGTTTACCAATTTATGTTGGCATTATTTTGCATATTGTGTCCGTGTGTTGTTGCTGTATTTATTTTTCCATTTTATCTGATTACACAAACAGGTTGCAAAACTCCTCCAAGGTGACCAAGAAACAACTAGATGGGCAAGGCAACAGGTTAAGGGTATGGACGAAGTTGATGTTGAGGGTCAGCAATCTTCAACAAATATTCAATCCTTTATTAACCTTGCCTTGCTCAATTTGGAGGATCATTCCGTTTCTAGCAGCAGCACAGAGCAAACTATCTCTGTGGAAGATTATTTGCGAGGCAGATGGAGCCGGACATCAAGCTTTGATCAGACATTAGTCTGAAGATTATTACCAGCGAGAGTAAAGTTGTGTATTTAGTTTTCGTGTATATATCTACATTTATTCAGTTGCTTTGTCATCTTTTCAACATGGCTAGGTCTTGGATGAGAGGTTTGCCAATTCTTTGACCTCCTCCTTTGCTGGAGTTGTCACAGTTCCACAAAGTAATTGGGGCTGTTTTTTGTCCTTTTAGTCTTCATGTTATTCCCACAAGCAAAGTGGAGAAGATGCTGCTAAAATTCTTCTGCTTTGTCGGTCCTTTAGGCACAAAACCATTTGCTTGGTGATTAGGCTGATTGTAAGTTGTAGAAGGTGACGTACACAGTACATGAGTTTGGCATTTAGTTGCAAGAAATTGGTATCTAGTGTATAGTTTTTCATTGGCAAATTTCACTCTACATTCTTTTTTTTTTTTTGGGGGGGGGGGGGGGTTTTGTAAAAAATGGCATCTGCCAAAGGGAAAGGAAGAAGTGTTTGTCCATGGAGGAATTTTATAGCGCTTTCTAGGTTGTTTCTTCAGTGTCTTCACTATTTTGTTTAGATACAAGAAGATGCCAACTTCAAACTTGGTTTCTCTTAGTGTTAAAACAGCTTGAAGATGGTCAATAATACTTCTTTCTGTTTTTTCTTCCCCTTGGAAAATCATTGGCCAAATAGAGGGAGAGCGCAATCACCACTACAGCCTTTCAACTATATCAATAGCCTCATTCCTTACGGCACCATTTGGATTGGGGGAGTGGGAGGGAAAGGAAAGGAGAGGAATTGGAGGGGTTTGATTTTTATTGTTTGGATTAATTTTTCATGAGGGAAAGGGTGGGAAAGAGTCTAATTATTTTCTGGAGTTATGGTTTTCCCCCAAAAGTGGGCGGAAATAGAGGGTAATGAAATTAAATTAATTGAAATAATTTAAAATTTTTTAAATGATTGTTTGTTCCCTATTTTTTCCATAAATTAACACTTGATCTTTTTCCTTCCTTTTTTGCCTTTTTCAATCCAAATAAAAATTCAATATTTCCTTTCCTTTCCTTCTTTACTCAATTCAAACAAGATAGGTGGAAACCACTACCCTTTACTCTTATTTCCTTTCTTTTCTTTCCTTTCCCTTCCTTGCATTCAAACCAAACGGTACCTAAGTGATACTTATAGTTGAAAGAGGAATGCAGGATCCTGGTAACCAATATAGTTAAACTCGGATTGAATATCGACTTGTGAGTATGATGTCATAATTATTTTATATTTTTATAAGTTTCAGAAATATTGAATTAAGTTTTTGGTTATATTCGGCCAACCATACAAAATGTTCCAAAAATGTTAGGATTGCAATAAATATACAACTAAAAATTATATATGAAAATGTGAATTCATGTCTAAATTATATCCATTCTTTAGAACTACTTGAAAAACTAAATTAAAACAAATCACACCTAATTCGAAATCTTTTTGTTTGGAATATGACTTTATAATGCAAGTTGCAATTACTGATGATAAATTGAGAAGATGATAGAGATGAAAACTTCTTGATATAGAGATTATTTAGAAAAGAGAGTGGTTTTGGTGTTTACATTAAATTAAATTGGTGGCATTTTCTTATTCCTATTAATAAATAAAAGTAGGTAACTTAAATTATATTTGGAAAAAATAAGACAAATAAAAGTTTGAGAACCAGGTCACTGATTTGGTCGATTTTGACTGATTTTTTGACCAAAACACTTCACAATCGGACCGGTCGGACTGATGGGTTCGGTCCGGGTCTAATAGCATTGCTGATAACCGTTACTAAATTTCCATGTAATACGAGCCCTATACCTAGGCTAATTGATCCGAATATTGGTGTATTAAAAAAAAGTCGGACACTTGTGGGTCTAACAGGCTCGAGGTATAAATCTATGGGTGCCGGACACAGCCCGGCACCTGACACAAAAATTTTTTTTTTTTTTTTATAGTTGACACATGGGTGCCGGGCTGACACCTGACAAAAACTGCAAAAGCTGGCTGCCGGGCACTCTCTGCCCGGCAGCTGCCCGGCAGCCAGTGAAATTGTTTAAAAAAAAAAAATTCGGCCAGGCTGAAATTTTACACCTGAGTAGCTCCCGTGAATTTTAGCCAGTGTTTTGCTTCAGATTTGCCCCTTTTGGCAGGCTTGTGGACAAAACTAGCTGGGGCTTGCAGCTGCCCGTGAAGCAAAAAAGCTGAATCAGGCTAATAACTGGACAATACCGACTATGCTCCACTAGACTTTAGCAGGTCGTGAAACAATAATTGTGTGAAACAATAATTGTGTGCTACCGGTGGTTCTTTTTTCTTTTTTTTTTAATGGAAACTTTGTAATCTAGCCGTCCAAACGGACGGCTAGATTTGACCTAATGCTCTATATATGCATTAGACGAAACTTCCTCATCGTCCGCACCTCTCACTTTCTCAATTTACCTCTCACTTTCTCAGTTTATATTTCTAACTTTTCTCTCAGTCGGAGTCTCTCTCTCTTTCTCAGTGTCTCACACTTTCACACGAGCACTTCACTTTACATTTTGCAGAGACACTTTCACACGAGCACCTGACTTTACATTTTGCAGAGTTGGGCGTAGGCAAAGAACTGTCCTGTGGTCCAAAGCGTGAGTGTTTGTTTGCTTAGTCCTCCTTATTTAACAAATGATTATTACCTTGTTTGGCAGTAGAATTGGCTTGTGGTTCTGTTGGTGTTCCTAATAATTACTTTATTCTTATGCAGAATTGACATCAGGCGCTTGGTGCCGTGTTTTTGTTAATCGCCGTGCTGATTAATTGCGGTGCTTCTATTAAGGTGGCCGGACTCATTATTCACGGTGCTTCCGAGGCAATCGGTTTTTTGGATTCAAAAAAGGTTAGTGATTTGTATTATATAAAAGTTGTTATAATTTGTCACTTTATGTTAGTGAATTGTTGATAAATATTTTTATGTTTTTGTTATAATATGTTATTAATTAAATATTTAATTTATTGTTGAAGCAATTGTAAACAGATAATGTAATTTACGTATGTTTGCTAATATTAGTTAGTGAAGCACGGTACACGCTTAGTTGAATTAGTTTAGTGATTGAATTAGTTTAAGTAGATTAATTAGTTGTTTAAATTTGTTTAATAAATGTATTTAAAGTGATTGATTAAATGAATGTAAATCTATAATAAATGCAGTACATAAAATTGGAATCATTAGCATAGTTTAATATCGAAATTAGTATTATTGGTTCAATGCAATTCACTTTATTATGCAAGTTAGTTGATAATTAGTCCACGGTATTTAGTATGTGATTAGTTTAATTAGTTTTGTGATTTAATTAGATTAATTAGTTGCTTTTTAATTAGTTGAATGAATTAAATTTAATAGGTTCGATTAAATGAATTTAGATGTATTTGTCGAGGCATGTATTGAGTTTTGCTTATGATAGCTATTTAGTGGGGATAATTTAAGTATTTGAAATAATTGCTACATTTAATACATTAAATGCATAAATATAATGTAATTAGGTTAGCTTTATTTCAAAATTAGGGGTATTAGTTTAATGCAATTCACTTTGTTCCGCAAGTTAGTTGATAATTAGCTTGTGCTATTTAGTATCTGATTAGATTAAGTAGTTTTGTGGTTTAATTAGTTAAATTAGGAACTCTCACTCTTTTGTAATTAATTAATTTTAAGAGGTCGATTAAATGAACTTAGATTTATTTGTCAAGGCATGTATTGAGTTTTGATTATGATAGCTATTTAGTGGGGATAATTTAAGTATTTGAAATAATTGCTACATTTAATACATTAAATGCATAAACATAATGTAATTAGCATAAAATCATTTTAAAATAGGGTTTTTAATATTAGTAAGATATTTGATTAGAATGGTTATTTAATTGACCCAATATGAAATGTAGGTGCATGATAGACTTAGCATAAGGTAAAATTTTTATAACTAAATGTAGTAATTAAGGTGGTTAATTAGGTTTACTTTGTTATTTATTAAATGATACGTTTATTTGTTATAAATGGTTGAATTATTTAATTATAATGCATTTTTTGCTGTTATTTGTTATATTACTGGTTATTATTTGTTACAATTGTGGACTCATAATTATTAATTTATTTGTTATAAATTATACATATTTGATTCGATCAATTAATTGATTATTCAAATAAGTTTAGCAATGCGATTTTACATTGTTATCAACACTCGTCCGTAATAGGTATAACATGTCAAGTGATAATTGCCTGGTGATACAATTATATTGGGGAGGAAAAATTATATACAAAAAGGGGTCAATTTCATATGATCCTCCTATACCGAAAGATGCGTTGTTCCTGACAGAGGTGGTGGGTTATGATGAATTGGTAGACAGAATATACACTAGTATGGGTTTAGATCGGAACAGCTATAAGATTAGTTTGATATATCGGAGTTGTCTCCAAAATGGCAAGTTTGGTGCAATGCCTTTGGTAAATGACAATGGAGTTGCTGGTCTGTACTACTTACAATCTGGTAGTAGACTTGCAACCGAAATATATGTGGAGGTCGAGAAGCTATTGGGTTTAGAAGAACATGGTACCGATGGTTTACAAATTATAAGTGGTAATCTTGAGCGAGGCGGTAGCAGTTCCGAACATATATCTTTATTCCAGCCAGTTGGCTATTTTGAGAGTCAAATGACCCAACTAGCTGGAGCAGATGTCGAACAAAGGCATAGAGGGCGAAGAAGGGGTACTGGTCGGCAGACGAATAATGATCCTCCTTGTACAGGTGCTCGATCGATAATTCACACCTCAACCATTCATTCTCGAGGTGTGAATATTGAATCGGCACCAATGTTTGATACACAGCCATCTACTGACGATCAGTTTGTAGATGTTGACATGGACTCCGAACCGGAGCCCAATCTTAGTGGTTCCGATGATGAGACATTTACTGTATCACCAGAGAGGCATTTACTGTATCACAACTGCTAGGAGGCAAAGCCGACAAGGAGGTCATGCCCAGACTGTCGACATTGGAAGTCGCACCTGTACATGTGGAAAATGGAGAGAACTACGCTTCCCATGTTCACATGCTATGACAGCGTGTTATAGGTGTGGTATTAGTCCAATGACGCTTGTCGCTCATGAACATACGTTTCCCGCTTATCAAGCTACATTCAGTGGTTCTTTTCAGCCGCTACGGGATCAAAAATATTGGATCTCGGCGGAATTAAAGCTGAATGTCAATGGAGATCGGTTGAAACAAAAGATGCCCGGACCATTGAGAACTGCTAGGATCAGAAATCAAATGGATAGAAGATGCCCTTATGCACCACGCCGATGCAGTAACTGCTTACAGCCGGGTCACACTGCCCCTAATTGTCCATATGCCGGTTATTTTCATAAATAACTTGAGATGTCTCAGTGCTGGTAGACGGTTGTACTAATAAGTAACTGGATTTTGATATTTGATAGTATTAAATGCATAAACTTTTGATGTATTATCTATTGTGAACTGGTAGTTGGTCGTGATAAATATTAAACTCTGGATGTATTGTGGTTGTGATGCATTTATTAAAGTGTAAAATTTGGATGTATTATTTTTTATGTTATTTGTATCTGAAAGCAGGATTTAAAATGGAGCGATGGGCCAGAACCACAGCACCCCCTCATCCCGGTCCCTTGGATGACACTGTTTTATATCTACAAGCAGAACATAGGTCATCTGCGATCTTCCAAGGCACAGGTGTGGATTTAGATGTTCGGCGGTGTGACAAGAGGTTTTTTCAACCTCTTATACATTTAGATGAACGGGTTGCACAGTACATCGATGCTGCTGGCTTTTATGGCATTCGCCGAGCCGGTTATCTCACAGTAGATCATGGTCTTATAAATGCACTTGTGGAGCGTTGGAGGCAAGAGACACACACTTTTCACCTTCCAGTTATGGGAGAGGCGACTGTGACTCTGCAGGATGTGGAGGTTTTGTGGGGTTTAAGCGTTGATGGTCTACCCGTCACATTAGTACAGACGAAACGTAGTCCATTAGACCGCAAACAATTGGTTAACGACCTTTTGGGATATTGGCTAGAAGATAACATGCTTAACCACGGTCGTCTGAAGTTATCATCCATATCCCGACGGTTGAGTACGCCACTGCCTGCAGATGCTTCTGATGAGATGGTTCGCCAGTATGCCCGGATGAACATCCTAATTCTATTGGGTGGATTGCTATTTGCAGATTCGTGTCAGAACGTCGTCAGTTTAAATTGGCTAGACTATGTTCGTGATTTGGATGCCATGAGCCAGTATAGCTGGGGATCTGCGACGTTGGCGTGTTTATACCGACGATTGTGCCACGCATCACGTGTTTCTGCAATCACATCTGGAGGTCCGTACTTGTTAGTACAGCTTTGGGCGTGGGAGCGGATTCCCGTGATTCGTCCTGATGTACTCCCATATTCTGGGATTGGGGATTTTCCTAGAGGTGGTAGATGGGCCGCTGAACGAACAGGGGTTGACCCTTATAGCCGATCCACTACATCTTATCGGGAGCAGCTAGCCTTATTGCGGTTGGATCAGGTATAACGTCGTACATATCAATAAATTATATTTTATAGTCCCTCGTTTTTAATTTTGGATCGTATCTAAATTATGGTTATGGTAGCAGTTTATTTGGATGCCGTATAGCGATGGCGTACTGGCTAGTCTACCTGATTATTGCAGAAGAGGGGAGTGCATATGGCGGGCAAGAGTCCCTCTTATTTTCTGGCACATCGTCGAAATACATTGTCCAGATCGTGTCATGCGCCAATTTGAGATGAGGCAGGAAATTCCGGAAGAAGTTGACACTAATCGAGGTTTACACCAATTGGAGATTTCCGGTTATCCTGGAAGAAATTGGGCTCATTTTCATCGGGATTGGATAGGATACTGGAATGCGCGTGGAGAAGCACAAGTACCTGGTGTGCCTACAACCACGTTCAGGCCTTCCAATAATTATCTGGAGTGGTATTACAATCACACCGTTCTGTACATTACGCCGCCTATCCAGCAGCAGGCACAAGTTGGACAAATGTTGCATGGAGTTTCGGGCCAGTTTGAGTATTTAGTAAATTACTACTATCTCCCAAATTTAATTTATTTACTTTTGGACAATGGATGATCATGTTTTCTCCTATTTTGTATATGTCAGATGAATACTATGCAGCGCATTGGTCGGCAATCACATGATGCACTTGAACTTGATGACCCTGGAAGTCGATTTCATCCACGTCTTGCAACAATTGTTGATGGAGCATATGGATCAATGCAATATCTCCAGCGCTTTGATCGCATGGTTGTTGGTGATTATGATTCTTTCAATCATAATCCTCATGTGACACCAGAAATTCCTATCCAACCTCGCGTGCGACGTGTCCCTACACAAGGTGGACCATCATCTAGTAGAAGTCGACGCCATAGGCATGGGTTGCAGGACGAAGTCATTGAGGAGACGGGCATTCAAATGACCGAGGGGGGCACTCAGTCGCATTACAACCCGACTAGTAATCAATTCACCACATCTGTGTCTGTGCCGATGATAGACATCCACGGTGTGTCACCTGGACAGAATATATCGGCCTTTACCCCTCAGGTGACATCGTTCCCGCACTCACAGCATATTGCTCTAGATGCCACGCCTTTGCCACAGTTTCCACCTTTTGGTGTATATTCCAGGCCCTCTCCATATTTGCCTGTATTTGGGGGACATTTTCCATCCTCGTCAAACGAGCCTCCATTTGGATACGTTGCCACTGCAGCGGCCTCATCTTCTACTGCTAACCTACATCCAATATTCAATTTTCTGAACGAAACGGGTGGTGTCCCATCCATTTCAGACCTTCCCGATTATTACAGTCTTGGACAGACTATGACCGTACCTGCGTCGATCCAGCCGATATCTACTACTACTTACGGTCAGATGGGGAATTTTGGCACGTATCGTTCTTAACACGATGGTGATAGCAGTACGACAGTTGAGTCGGATGAGGAGGAGGAGGATGACGTAGGACCCTATGCTCTTCGTGATCGTTGCAGACGAAAGCCTAAAAGATTTTGCTGTCCGTCTACAACACCAGGTGATAAAGGCAAGGGCAAAAGGGGTACCAACCGTTGATATGATCATTTCAATTGCATGTTTTACAATTTCAAATATTTGAATATGGGGATTTAGCGTTAATTTAATCTTTTATTATTATAATGCTTATCGCTATTTTTAAATTCACGATTGTACAATGTCATGTTATGCATTTTTTCTTCTTATGTTGATTTTTTATTGCATAATTTCAAATAATTATAAAATCTTTATTTCAAGTGAAACTTAATAGACAACTACTTGAAATGCCAAAAAAAATAACTGCTTACATATTATTCAATCGACTTAACGCTATATAGTTACTTATATTATAATAAAATATTTAATTAACTATTTAAATTTACCAAATATAAGTATTGAACATTAGATAATGAATAAATTTTTAAGACGACTTTTATTGTAATTTTCAAATATATACTATTTTTCATATATGCATAATCACCTTTTTCCAGTGCCCAATATACTTCTCTGTGCGTCTCCACATTTGCATTGCTCCTACTTATTGTGCGCAGAAAAGTGAACTTTCCACCATACAAATGTAACCTATGTTTAATTCTTCTCTCCGCTTTAATTCCGTGGATGTTTTTAGGGTTTTAGGGTTTAGGCTTTAGAAATGCATTCTTCTTTAGGGTTCCTTCTTTAAGGTTACATTATTTTGTACTTCTACGATGTGTATAGTCTAGGGTTTAGGGTTTAGGGTTTAGGGTTCAGGGTTTAGGGTTTAGGGTTCAGGGTTTACGGTTTAGGCATTTAGGGTTTAGGGTTTAGGGTTTAGGGTTTAGGGTTTAGGGTTTAGGGTTTTAGGGTTTAGGTTTCAGAAATGCATTCTTCTTTAGGGTTTGGGGTTTAGGTTTCAGAAAACATTTATTTGTTAAAATTTATCATTTGTTTATCATTTGTTTTATCATTTAATTTGTTTTAACAAATGATGAAACGTGCATCATATATAAAAGAAAATTTAGTGAAATAGAAAATTTTAGTTTGAGTATATAGTAACTTTAGTTGTAAATAGTATTAGGTATTATAATCGGTTATAATCAGGTATTATGATTAAAATAACAAATAAAGGTGATTACCAATATAAAGAACTCACATTAATTTTAAAAAAATTCTTGCCATTTCTTCTTGTCTTTCTTGCATATTAAATCAAATATTTCAATCATACAATTTGTTCATCTTACATTTATTTTTAAATCTTACATTTATGTTTATCTTACATTGATTTTTTTATTGCATAATTTCAAATAATTATAAAATCTTTATTTCAATTAAAACTTAATAGACAACTACTTGAAATGCCAAAAAAAATAACTGCTTACATATTATTCAATCGACTTAACGATATATAGTTACTTATAATATAATAGAATATTTAATTAATTATTTTAATTTACCAAATATAAGTATTGAACATTAAATAATGAATAAATTTTTAAAAAGACTTTTATTATAATTTTAATATATATAATATTTTTCATCCATGCATAATTCGTTTTTTCGAGTGTCCAATATACTTCTTTATGCGTCTCCACATTTGCATTGCTTCTGCTTATTGTGCGCAGAAAAGTGAACTTTCCACCATAGAAATGTAACCAATGTTTAATTCTTACCTCCACTTTAATTCCGTGGATGGAAGAATATTGTCAGAAATGCATTCTTCTGTGGCTAATTGATTAGAATATAGGTGTAAAAAAAAAAAAATCAGACAGGTTTAAAAACAACAGATATGTTCCTTTTTTTAAAAAAAGATATCAGCCTGGCACCTGACAGATTCCCTTTTTTAAAAAAAGATGTCATCAGCCTCAGGTGCCTTTTTTTAAAAAAAAAAAGATGTCAGGTGCCGGACTGGGTCAGCCCCGCACCTTAATTAAATACATTTAATCAAATCTCTTTAAATTAATTAATTCAAATAATTAAACTAATTAATCCACTAAAATAATTAAAATAATTGTATACTAAAAAACGTAAACTAATTATCAACTATCTTAACAAATAAAGTGAATCGCATTAAACTAATATCACTAGTTTCAAAATTAAGCTATGCGAATTACATTAATTTTATGTATTTATTTTATTAGCATGGATATTATTTCAAATACTTAAATTGCCCCGACTAAATGGCTATCTTAATCAAAGCTCAATTGCACAAATTCGTTCAATTAATCCATTCAATTAATTAACCTCGCCAAATACATCTAAATTCATTTAATCAGACCTCTTAAAATTAATTCATTCAATTAATTAAACTAATTAATCCACTAAACTAATTAAAATAATTGTATACTACATAACGTAAACTAATTATCAACTATCTTAACAAAAAATGAATTGCATTAAACTAATATCACTAGTTTCGAAATTAAGCTATGCTAATTACATTAATTTTATATATTTATTTTATTAGCATAGGTATTATTTCAAATATTTAAATTACCCGGACTAAATGGCTAACAGTTATCGTACGTAAATTTTTCTTTTGGTTCAGCTTTTTTGCTTCACAGGAGCTGCCTTCTTTTCACTTAACAAATTGCTGACATTCTTTTCACTTAACAGGAGCTTTCTTTCCTCCGCAATTTAGCTTCCATTCCCAACTCCCTACCGCCTCTACGTATATCCAACAGTGCCCCTGTAACCCCTCCTCTTTCTTCCCCAACAAAAAGAAGGCTCTATAGTTTAGTACCTTGTTTCGCATTTTTCTTTTCTAAACAATTTCACTGGCAGCCAGCTTTTTTTTTCAACCTGGCCGAATTTTTTTTTTTTAAACAATTTCACTGGCTGCCGGGCAGAGTGTGCCCGGCAGCCAGCTTTTGCAGTTTTTGTCAGGTGCCGGGCTGACACAGCCCGGCACCCATAGATTTGTACGTCGAACCTGTCAGACCCACAAGTGTCTGACTTTTTTTTTATACACCAATATTCGGATCAATTAGCCCTATACCTATACCCCACATAGTGCATGTCCCATCGTTCTTTTCCAAATTTGTGGTCCTTTTCCTAGTGTACGGCCCCATGCTTTACGATTAATATGAGGGTAAAATATAAAAAAGGCCCGGTGTTAAATTAACATACAAAAAAGTTTCTTATGATTTCAAATCATGCATTTCAAACTCTCATAGTTTGAATTAATTTAAAATATTGACAAAAATCGTCAAAACTAATGAAGGCAGGCGAAATGATACAAATACCCTAATATATATAAGTAATAAAAAACCTTCTAACAACCATCCTATTAAGCAAACTTACTGAAAAACTCTTGTGATTAAGTCAACTTACAAAAAAGGCCCCTATGGGTACATGTTGCTTTTATTTATTTATTTTGTGCATAGGAATAAGGTAACTTATACTTCGAAGTTTTTATTTATTTATTTTATGTATAGAGATAAGGTAAGTTTTATTTGGAAAATTTTATTTATTTATTTTATGTATAGAAATAAGGTGAGTTGTGTTTGGGAGTTTTGGGTTGTTTTTGAAAATTTTATGAGTTCTAAGGGGTTTAATAGGTATATCAACTAGAAATTTGAATTAAAAAATTATTTTTCATGTCAAGCAATCTCAAATTCGTTAATTTAAATGATTTTTGTCAATTTTTTATATTAGTTCAAACCACGAGATACTGGATTGTATCATTTGAAACTACAAGTGCCTTTTTCTGTAGGTTTGTTTAACCACCAGGAGCTTTTCTGTATTATAAGTCTAAGGGTGTAATAGGTATATCAATTGAAAATTTGCTTGTTTCTAGTACAAATATTCACAAAAAAAGCACGTATATTTCAAACTCGTTAATTAAGACGATTTCCGTCACTTTTTTAAATTAGTCCAAATCATGAGATACCGAAGTGTATGTTTTGAATCTATAGAGAGTTTTTCTATATGTTTGTATAACCTTAAGGGGATTTTCTATATTTTACCCTTAATATGATTTATGTGATTAATTGATGAATAAGAACTACGTTCACGATCTCAATCACTTATCAATCTTCATGTCTCGCTAGGTTGGTTTTTGTCCAACGTGATTAATCTTTGTTTTTTCTTTTCTTTTTTTTTACATGTGCACATTTAACAATAAACCCACGAGAATAAAAAAAAAAAAAGAATCAGCCCCCTTCCCCCTCTCTTTCATTTTTTTTTCTCTTTACCCTGTTTGGGGGTCTTCCCCTGCAATGACCGGATGATATTATCAGAAAATATCATTAACTGTATGTCACACATTTTTTTTTTGGGGATAAAAAGCCTACCCACGTCGAGAACTAGTACTTTTAAGATGAGGACAAACTAACCAGTGAGATTAGACAAATCATTGTAAAACTCGATCTGCTGTTCATTGTTGTCTCTTTTTTTTGGATGAAACATAAACCAATATTATTAATAAACTCACTAAAAATCGTTTAGCACCATTTGTTTGACAAAATAAAACTGCATTAATAACAGAAAATACATAGAACATGTAACAAATATATCTGATTTGAAAAATCATTAGATTTAATAGAATTATTAAATATAAACGATTATAATATGAATCACAAATCATGATTTAACAGAGTTATAAAGTATAAAAGATTATATTGTAAATCACAAATCATAAAATCTGACCAATTACACGAGCTGCATGTCTATTCTCTTAAATTTGTTAACCAACTTGTTCAAATTCAAAATTGATGTTGAAATCTGACTATAAAACTTAAGAAATTTCATATCTAACATATAGATATGAAAATACTCTTAACTCTGAGAAAAGAATAATAAAAAATAAAAACTAACCAAACTCCCACTATTAGTTTAAGAGAGAAGAAAACTCTTACTAGTAAATATTAGGAGAGAGAAAACTCTCATTAGTATATCTTAGAAGAGGCTTTACTAAACATGAAATAAAAATAGAGAAAAAGGAAGGGAGATTTTCGCTTGAGGCCAAGATCTATCTCCTATGGAGGAAGATCGGTAATTGAAGGTTGAAAGTAGTCCCTTTTCCCTTATTGATCTTATTCTTTTGTAGAAATCCAAGCTCTTTGCTGTTGATTGTTATCTAATTACTACTAAGTACTCGTTGTTCAGACATATTCTCGTAATTCAAGCAAGTTAATATTAATACGTGGGCAAATGATTAACTGCAATAAGTTCTCTTGAATCGAGGGAAACTAACACCATAACACACTATCCACGGAAACTAATCCTATTTTGACTGTTTACCCTCCAATCAAACTCAACCTGTGTTCTTGAGTCCTTATCACAATACACAAATCATCCAGTGTTCATAGGCGAATGCAATACGAAATATGAACTCGAACGGATATTAATAAACAGCAACCAAAAAAAAAAAAAAAACTGAGCAAAATGGATGAGTGCACTACAACTTTGTATTGCTGTATTAGCAAGTGCGTTGTGTGTGAGCAGAAAAAGAAGTAAAAAAGTTGAAGCTTAAGAATACAAATTTATACAGGTTAATACTAGTTAATTGATGAAAGTGTTTTTGTTATTAAACAAACTCCAATTTTATTATATTTAGTTAATTTTTGAAAAGTTTTGCTTAATTTAATAAATTCATGTGTGGCTCTTCTTTTCTCTAAAAAAATAAATATATTTAAAATTAGTATGCTAAACTTTTATTGTACACATATGACATTGACACTAAAATCTTATGTTTTAGTAATGATTGGTGATCTAACTAATAAAAATAGCAACAGTGCATAGCTAAACTTAATTGTGTAGAAAAACTATTTTGTGTAACTTATAATATGATGCACCATAAGCTTATGCATCTATTAGATGCAATAAGATCTTCATCATTAGCAATTGTATAAATTACATATTAGCAGTACAAATATTAGACATTTAAAAAACATTACTATGTGCCAAATGAGTACTTTTAATGATTCGAGCCCTTCACGATGAAGCTTTTGTTCGACTTGTTGAGTTCAAAAGAGGCTCGACCACATAATAAACAAATCAAATTCAAACACTAAATTAGATTAGTTTAATAATTAAGTCGAATATGAATATGTTCTCGAACAATACTTTAGGTTTGTTTAATAATTGCATAAATAAGATTCCTTTTGAACATCAGATGTCCAATTCTATTTTCCTCGTTAAAGGTATAAATGATTCTAATCAAATCGAACACTCTAGTGTTCAAGTTTGTTAGACTGTTTTAACGAGTTTGAAATTTTGTTCAAATTTGGTTTGTTTATTTGCTGAACTGAACTTGAATGAATTTTTTTAAATTGAGTTTGAAAACTATCGAACATAAAATGATAAATTTTTTAGTTAAGTGGGAGGGTCTCTCATTTACACTCTCTGATAAAACATTATTCAAATTTGACTTGACTAGTTGGCAAACCAAATTTGAACGAATTCTTACCAAGTCGATCTTAGTTCGAGTATCAAGTAGTGTTGTGTCTTTCAATGTGATAAAACATTATAATAGAATAAGATGCTTTATCATTATGTTGTGTCTTTCTAGTGATATTTATTTAGGATTTGGCTAGAGCTTCTAATGAGAGATAGAGGTGAAAGAAACAAGAAAATATCACAGAAGCCAATACGCAACCCATGAAAATGCGGGCTTAGGTCGCGTATTGCAGGGTCGCGTTTTATGTCCTGTTATTCTGTAACTTGTTCTATTTTAACACTGCTTTCCAATTCAAATTTAGTTCAAAATTTCGGTTGCACATGCTCAAGATTCCTTAGGGAAGAAAAGAGGAGCTTTATGTTATATCATTTTTATGACGACCCTACCTCCCCCTAGGGCGTACCCTAGGGTTTAGTCTGCCCAATTCTCGCTAGGACTTACTCATTTATAGAAAGAAAACAACTTACAACCATAGAAAGGAAATAAAATAACAATTTCCAAGTTTAGAATATACATTAATACTTAAATCTAGCTCCAAGGCTCATAAATGACCGTTACACAAAATATTCCAAAATCCAAATACATCCAACCCTAGTCAAACACTAGCGCGAGTACAATCGCAAAAATTTTAAAAAAAAACTAGACTTTGCTAGCCTTTACCAATCCCCACGCCCTTGCTCGTATCCCCTGTAAGGAAAACAAATCTCATAACATGAGCTAAAGCTCAGTGAGGCTCCAAAACTTCATGCAGACCCAAATAGCAAGTTGACCAAGATTTAAAATCACATGTATTAAAATAGCGAGCACATGAAGTCAAGAAATTGAGTAATAACACTTTGTAAAACCAATCACTGAATATTTAACATATCAGGTAAAAGGATACAGCCGCTATTTCAAAATAGCTCCGCCATAGCTTGATCAAGTAGTAGTTGACACTCCGTCAACTTTCAAGTAGAGTAACCAATCCAGTAGAGCCCCACTTGACGCCAACCCATCCACCATTAAACCCCCTTACCGGGCCCGAATGTTCAGATGAACACGTGTGGTAATACTCAAGTATACCGATTAGTCGAGGAGGTATCACTCCACTCGACAAAACAAGAGACCCAGGGTTTGTTATATAATCGACCAGGCCCTTGCCGACTCGACTCGATTAACTAGCCTCAGGGTTTCTGGAATTCCAGAGTGCTCACGCATATACAAGTATATCAAGTCATGTGTACTCAAGGCACGGTAACAAGTCATGTTTAGGACAAGTGCGATAAAGTCCACCCTTGTCCGTTGAAACAAGTCAAATATTGTCGAAGCACATTGGTAAAACATGTAAACGCAAGTATCAAGTAAAAACATGCACTTCGAAGCACTCAGCAAAGGTTTAGTGCTTTTCAAGGTCACGTCCAGGTGCAACTCCTTGGATGGAGTCCAAATCTACAATAAAATATTATACAAGAGTTTAAAATTAACTAAGGTTCGAAACACAGGAGTTTCGCTTCAAGAAACTCAAGTACATGAAACTCGTTTAAGTAGTATTCAAGTTACTTATCAAACTCTAGAAAATTCATGCTCGCTTGTTTAGTTTTGATCAAGAAATTATTTAGACTTTGGAAGTCGCACTTGGTGTCAAAGACCGGGAAAATTGTATTTTGAAAGGATCGCTACTTTCACTTTTCAAGGGTACGAGTTCCGGCGAAATTTCAGCTTATATACTTCTGTCAAAGAAAACTCGAATACCCTAGACAAACCAAGTCCAATTCGACCTCAAGTCTTCGTTCAAGTCACAAGTACATACGCCTAACTCTCGAGTGAAAATTTGGGCGGCATGCCCTTTGTGTTTAGCTATATTCCAGTCATTTATGGCTTCATTATTTTCCTCAACTCAGCCCAAATTCACACATAAACAATCTTAACACAATAGCTCTTCAACTAGGTTCCATGTCATCCAAATACAAGGCAATTCTAGCAATGCAACCATCAAAATCAAAACTGGAAACCAGTTTTAAAGGCAAATGGCTAAGTAGCAGGTTTGATGTCTTTTGGCGTTTTGGTCACAATTGAAGCTATGCTTATCAGATTGGGGCAAAGTTTATGGTGTTTCGAAACTAAGACAGAGACCTACATTTCCTATGAAGACATCGACACCCAATTCGTGCATTTTCAAGGTCAAAATGTGAAATTTCAGGGAAAATAGAAAGCTGCCCGTGCAATAGGGCATTTGGGCAGTCAGGGATATTTTAGTCATTTCACAAGATACAGTGTTTCGATTGAGCTGAAAATTTTCAGGTAGACAGTTAACTCCATTTTCTACAACTTTCATGTTTTGAGCAATGACTAATTCGGCAGTTATCATGGACGAATATGCAGGTCAGTTTAGTTCTAAAACAGGGCAGAATCACTACAATTGCTGGAATTTGATGTTTCAATGCTTAAAAGTAACATGCATGCCTTTAATAACTACCCAAGTCCCTATCCAAGCTCATCAACATTATATACTAGATAAACAACATTAATCAAAACTGAAAATTACAAACCCTAGCTGAAAATTATAAGCTAATAGGCAAGACTATGAAATCTTCCATAAAATCCATCACAATCAAGCCATGTGTTGCTTAAATTGCAATATAAGAAAGAAAAAGGAGAGGTTTCTAGCATAATACCTCAAAACCCCCAAAATAAGTTATGATACAAGAACTTTCTTCCTCCCAAAAATTCCACCAAGCTCACCTCCAAACTTTCCCAAAGATTGATCGGAATGGATTCAAGTTTCACGTTAATTTTCTCAAGAATCAAGCAAGATATCAAGTTGAAAAAATTGGGAATTTTTTCTCTCTTCCCCTCTCCTTAGAGCTCGGCCAACATGATGAAAATGAAGAAGAATTGGAGCCAAGAGAAAGATAAGAAGATAGGAAATTGATTTGGTCAAAGTTGGTTAGATTACCGCCAAGTGTCACCGTATGGTTCAATTTCAAAATTTTTCTTCTTTTCCTCTTTCTTTTGGTCAAGATTTTATGCCCCCCTCAAGGATATTTTAGGGCTGATATTTCTGAAATAAAATCAAGGAGATTAAGGTAATAAAGTAGTGTTTAAGTGGTGTATTCAATCGGTAACAAACGGCGCACGTCGGTTCAAGCCTATTTTCCTTAACTCGTGCGTACTTGTGTTTTCACTTGTGATTCACTCACTTATTATTAACACTTCTAATCACACACTTTTTCTTACCTAATAGTCATTCTTATCCACCAAATTTAGTACACACACCTCCACAATTAATCACACCACCAAAATACGCGAAAATCCTAATTTAAGCTAACTATAAAACTAAAGGTAAAACTCTTGATTCTCTTATATATTACAACTAATGAGGAAGTAAAGTAGTAGTAAAAGAATTATAAAATAGTTTATTCAAAATAAGATGGAATTATAAGAAAATATGAGCAAATTTTCAGATCGCCACACTTTCTTCTTTTTACACAAAAATCCGAGGTATCATATTCTCCCTTCCTTAAAAGAATTTCGTCCTCGAAATTTATACATTTATTCGTAAATAACTTAGGTCTCACCATTAGCCAAAATTTTAACAAGACAGTGGAAAACATGAATCGCACATTCTACCACTGTAGACGGGTTAAGTACTGGTTGGTGGTTTAATGTATATCCTCTAGTAGGCACTCTGGATTTATTTCCTCCCACATTTGGTTGTTTAGGGTTTAACTTGAGAGAATAGGTTGCAAAATGATGCTTAGCACTAACACACCGTAAACATTTTCAGATCTTTCTCCAACAATTATTCTCAGTATGGTTGGTTTTCCCACAATATCCATAAAAAAAGCGATGGATTGAGGTTTGATCTCCTTGTGAGACACCTCTCAGTTGTCCTCCTCCACCTGGGGCTCCTTTCGGAGTAACTCTCTTGGATGTCTCCGAAATTCTCACACCCCCAACTCATTGACCCACCTTAGAGCGTGGCATACCTAGATCCTCTTGTTCTTGCCCTTGGTCTCCACTAGACGCGTCTTTCTTTCTAGCATGAAAAGTTTTCACTTGTACCCTTGCAATCTCTATCCTCTGGACTTTCTCAAGAGCCTCCGTGAATGTATTAGTTTGTGCCGCCGCTAAAGCCTCTTCTGGGATCTCTTCATATTTCTTTTTCAGTTCTATGTTCTTGTGTAACAGTTCAATTTTCTCCGCATATTCTTGTTTCCATCGTCCTTCCCAATAGTCAACCAAATTCTTTTGAAATTCTACCTCCATCCGAAGGGTGTCTATTTCATTATGCATACCTTCCAAATTTGTCATATCACCAATTCCCTTAAGGTCAAATGATAGCCTGCCATGAAAATCAAAAGAACGGAATGAATAACCAATTACAATTGAAAACTATAGCCATATCACTCTTTCATTCTTTCGCTTACAGGTTACCCAAGAAGTATGAATTTTAACTATACCCTATTGAGGTAGATAAAAAATCTAAACATAAGTACTTATTCTTATTCTTGGGTCTTTTCACGAGAATTACTATTATCACTTATCCATGAAACAAAATGTAGATTTATATTCCTTTAGTAGAAGTTCCACACCTTAACTCACACTCTCTTATACACTTACTTATAAACTCACTCAAGAAGAAACTATAACTTCTAACCCCTAAATAGTGCCTTTCCATCCTCCGTCTGGGTGGTTGTCCTAATTCCGCCAAAATTCATGTGCAAGTGTAGAACTTACACTTTTGTCTCCAAAAATTTCATAAATAATTCAAAACTTAAATAGAAATCAAAGTCAAGCTCCTATGCGGTATCGTAGAAGGGTAGAAAATAGAAAAGATAGTCAAGCAAAAGTTAAAACGAGTTCAAAAGAAATTCATGTATAACCGTAATCAAATTGTAATAAAATCATAGAAACACGAAATAAGAGTACATAGGTACGGGAGAAATAAAACAAACTATAATACTAGCGCCTTAACATTCGCAACGATCACAAATCTAGTTATCATCTACAGAAACGCTAACCAGCCGTGCATGAGACTAATCCATGACAACACTCACTGATCCACTTTTCTTAATAAGTTCAATTTCAAGTCCATTACTAGAACCTTTCATACCTTGAATTTTACCATCCAACTTTATCTTAAGTTCAATCGAGATATCGACCCATATTCTAGTATTCTCCACTTTTGGTACTCTGATACAAGAATCCGAAACTAGGAGAATTCACATCTCAGGCAATACGCTCCCAAGTGCAAATCATCCAAGTTTAAGATTCCTACCTGGCATACATATCTATCTACCTCAAGTATCATGATAAAGGTTTTATGCCTATAAATTTTAAATTTCACAACTTACGCTCATGAAGAGCACGTAGTCCTTTATACTTATTCATATAATTGGAATCATATCACCACTTGGCCCAAACTCACCTCGCGCAGAGACCATGCGAAGCAGCTCTGATACCATCTGTGACGATCTCACCTCCCCCTAGGGCGTACCCAAGGGTTTAGCGGACCGTCTGCCCAACTCTCGCTAGGACTCACTCATTTACTGAAAGAAAACAACTTACAACCATAGAAAGAAAATAAAATAACAATTTCCAAGTTTAGAATATACATTAATACTTAAATCCAGTTCCAAGGCTCATAAATACCCGTTGCACAAAATATTTCAAAATCCAAATACATCCAACTCTAGTCAAGCACTAGCGCGAGTACAATTGCAAAAATTTAAAAAAAAAACCAGACTTTGCTAGCCTTTACCAATCCCCACGCCCTTGCTCGTATCCCCTGTAAGGAAAACAAATCTCATAGAACGAGCTAAAGCTCAGTGAGGCTCCAAAACTTCATGCAGACCCAAATAGCAAGTTGACCAAGATTTAAAATCACATGTATTAAAATAGCGAGCACATGAAGTCAAGAAATTGAGTAATAACACTTTGTAAAACCAATCACTGGATATTTAACATATCAAGTAAAAGGATACAGCCGCTATTTCAAAATATTTCCGCCATAACTTGATCAAGTAGTAGTTGACACTCCGTCAACTTTCAAGTAGAGTAACCAGTCCAGTAGAGCCCCACTTGACGCCAACCCATCCACCATTCAACCCCCTTACCGGGCCCGAATGTTCAGATAAACACGTGTGGTAATACTCGAGTATACCGATTAGTCGAGGAGGTATCACTCCACTCGACAAAACAAGAGACCTAGGGTTTGTTATCTAATCGACCAGGCCCTTGCCGACTCGACTCGATTAACTAGCTTTAGGGTTTCTGGAATTCCAGAGTGCTCACGCATATACAAGTATATCAAGTCATGTGTACTCAAGGCACGGTAACAAGTCATGTTTAGGACAAGTGCGATAAAGTCCACCCTTGTCCGTTAAAACAAGTCAAATATTGTCGAAACACATTGGTAAAACATGTAAACGCAAGTATCAAGTAAAAACATGCACTTGGAAGCACTCACCAAAGGTTTAGTGCTTTTCAAGGTCACGCCCAGGTGCAACTCCTTGGATGGAGTCCAAATCTACAATAAAATATTATGCAAGAGTTTAAAATCAACTAGGGTTCGAAACACAGGAGTTTCACTTCAAGAAACTCAAGTACATGAAACTCGTTTAAGTAGTATTCAAGTTACTTATCAAACTCTAGAAAATTCATGCTCGCTTGTTTAGTTTTGATCAAGAAATTATTTAGACTTTGGAAGTCGCACTTGGTGTCAAAGACCGGGAAAATTGTATTTTGAAAGGATCGCTACTTTCACTTTTCAAGGGTACGAGTTCCGGCGAAATTTCAGCTTATATACTTCTGTCAAAGAAAACTCGAATACCCTAGACAAACCAAGTCCAATTCGACCTCAAGTCTTCGTTCAAGTCACAAGTACATACGCCTAACCCTCGAGTGAAAATTTGGGCGGCATGCTCTTTGTATTTAGCTATGTTCTAGTCATTTATGGCTTCATTATTTTCCTCAACTCAGCCCAAATTCACACATAAACAATCTTAACACAATAGCTCTTCAACTAGGTTCCATATCATCCAAATACAAGGCAATTCTAGCAATGCACCATCAAAATCAAAACTGGAAACCAGTTTTAAAGGCAAATGGCTAAGTAGCAGGTTTGATTTCTTTTGGCGTTTTGGTCACAACTGAAGCTATGCTTGTCAGATTGGGGGAAAGTTTATGGTGTTTCGAAACTAAGACAGAGACCTACATTTCCTATGAAGACATCGACACCCAATTCGTGCATTTTCAAGGTCAAAATGTGAAATTTCAGAGAAAACAGAAAGCTGCCCGTGCAATAGGGCATTTGGGCAGTCAGGGATATTTTAGTCATTTTACAAGATACAGTGCTTCTATTGAGCTGAAAATTTTCAGGTAGACAGTTAACTTCATTCCCTACAACTTTCATGTTTTGAGCAAGGACTAATTTGGCAGTTATCATGGACGAATATGCAGGTCAGTTTAGTTCTAAAACAGGGCAGAATCACTACAATTGCAGGAATTTGATGTTTCAATGTTTAAAAGTAACATTCATGCCTTTAATAACTACCCCAAGTTCCTATCCAAGTTCATCAGCATCATATACTATATAAATTTTATCTAGTACATGCATTTTATGGAAGCTACGCTTATCGGATTGGGGCAAATTTTATGGCGTTTCGAGGCTAAGACAGAGACCTACATTTCCTATGAAGATATTGACACCCAATTCAAGCATTTTCAAGGTCAAAATGTGAAATCTCAGAGAAAACAGAAAGCTGCCCGTGCAATAGGGCATTTAGGAAGTCAGGGATATTTTAGTCATTTCACAAGATACAGTGCCCCGATTGAGTTGAAAATTTTCACGTAGATAGTTAACTCCAATCCCTACAACTTTCATGTTTTGAGAAAGGACTAATTCGGCAGTTATCATGGACGAATATGCAGGTCAGTTTGATTCTAAAATAGGGCAGAATCACTACAATTGCTGGAATTTGATGTTTCAATGCTTAAAAGTAACATTCATGCCTTTAATAACTACCCCAAGTCCCTATCCAAGCTCATCAACATCATATACTAGATAAACAACATTAATCAAAACTGAAAATTACAAACCCTACCTGAAAATTATAAGCTAATAGGGAAGACCATGAAATCTTCCAGAAAATCCATCACAATCAAGTCATGTGTTGCTTAAATTGCAAAATAAGAAAGAAAAAGGAGAGGTTTCTAGCATAATACCTCAAAACCCCCAAAATAAGTTATGATACAAGAATTTTCTTCCTCCCAAAAGTTCCACCAATCTCACCTCCAAGCTTTCCCAAAGATTGATCGGAGTGGATTCAAGTTTCACGTTAATTTTATCAAGAATCAAGTAAGATATCAAGTTGGAAAAATTGGGAATTTTTTCTCTCTTCTCCTCTCCCTAGAGCTTGGCCAACATGATGAAAATGAAGAAGAAATGGAGCCAAGAGAAAGATAAGAAGATAGGAAATTGGTTTGGTCAAAGTTGGTTAGATTACCGCCAAGTGTCGCCGCATGGTTCAATCTCAAAATTTTTCTTCTTTTCCTCTTTCTTTTGCTCAAGCTTTTCGGCCCCCCTCAAGGATATTTTAGGGCTGATATTTCTGAAATAAAATCAAGAAGATTAAGGTAATAAAGTAGTGTTTAAGTGGTGTATTCAATCGGTAACAAACGGCGCACGTCGGTTCAAGCCTATTTTCCTTAACTCGCGCGTACTTGTGTTTTCACTTGTGATTCACTCACTTATTATTAACACTTCTAATAACACACTTTTTCTTACCTAATACTTTTTCTTATCCATCAAATTTAGTACACACACCTCCACAATTAATCCACCACCAAAATACGCGAAAATCCTAATTTACGCTAACTATAAAACTAAAGGTAAAACTCTTGATTCTCTTATATACTACAACTAATGAGGAAGTAAAGTAGTAGTAAAAGAATTATAAAATAGTTTATTCAAAATAAGATGGAATTATAAGAAAATATGAACAAATTTTCAAGTCGCCACACTTTCTTCTTCTTACACAAAAATCCAGGGTATCATAATTTTTCACTTTTGACTCTTTTAACATTATATGTGTAAGAATCATTGAAGAGTGAGGGAGTTCTTGGAAGTTCTTGCTAGTTCTTGATAGAGCTTAGTTTTTAGTTTGTTTCTTCTCTTTAGCTAAAAGCTTGTAAGAAAACTTGGAGAACTCATTGTATCACTCATTTTGTTAAAGAAATAGAAGATTTGGGAGCTTGTTCACCATCTTGGCCAAACTTTCTTTGTCTTTCTCTTTACTTGTGATTCAGTACGTTTGCATACAATGAAGTTATACTCTTTATTGTCTTATATTACACGAGTAGCTTATTTTCTAGATTTAAAGAGTAGATGAAACTTATGGCTACTTGATATGTATTGAATATAATTTACACTTGCTCTCTCTTGTATTAACTTTTCCATTTATGCATGCTTATTACTTGTTGTTGTTTGATCACCAATAGCAAGTTTTTAGTTGTTATTATTCAATGAAAATTGGTAATAATGATGGAACAACATAAATAGAGCTTAAGGAATAGACTCATGAGAATAGAGGTACACTTAAATGGATTAACTTTGCATTTCATGAAGAATAAAAGAGTAGATCTAATTATTCACTATGAGAATAGGGAAAACTAGACTATTTTAAATCACTACATTATGAGAGTGAGTTTTGGTAAATTTGGAAATGAATCTCTAGTTAAACAAGAGTAGTAATAAGAAGTATATCTATTCACTTATATCTTTGTGCCATAAGTGGACTCTATCTCTCTAAACTCAAGTATTTAGTGAAATTTCTCTATTGTTATCTTGCAAGTTATTTAGTTAAAATAGTTAGATATAAGTATTGTTATTTGTATTTCGTTTCATTTGATAAATAGTCTAAATAATACAGTAAGTAAAGGACCTAGTACTTGTAATAATTGCTCTTCGTGGGATTGAGCTGATATATGCTATAAACTACTATTTGACCTATACACCTGTAGTCAAACGGGTGTATTTTGGATTAAACTTACACTTATATTGAGAACTCGTCAAGTTTTTGGTGCCGTTGTTGGAGAACGGCAATATCAGGGCCTAACAAACTTTATTAATTTAGATATTTTCTTTATTAGTTAGTTGAACTTTGTCAATAGATATATTAGGATTTTTATTTATTTTTGTGATATAACTACTACATTATCTCTTTTTTTTCTTGCTTGTAGTGTATGCACCGGACGTTACGTGTGGTTGTACCTTTTGATCCGAAAATTTAAAGAACATTAAGACGACAAAGAAGGCGTATACAACAAGAGGAATGAGAGGTTCAATATATCGAGGGAATCGCTATAAAGTTGCCTTTTGATGAAGAAATGATGAAAAACGAAACAAATAGGTGAGTTCTTAAAAATTTTACTCTACCAGGAACACAAGAATCACAAACAAGTATAGAATGGCCAACAGTAAACGTTAACAATTTTGAGATTAAACTATCACTTATTCAAATGGTTCAACAATCTCAATTTGGAGGTAAAGCCGTAGAGAATCCAAATGCACACTTAACCACATTTTTGAAAATATGTGATACCATTAAAATGAATGGAATTAGTGAAGATGCAATAAGGCTAAGGTTGTTCCTGTTCTCTTTGTGAGATGAAGCTAAAGTGTGGTTGCATTCTTATGCTCCTAATACTTTCACCACTTGGAATGATTTATCTAGAACATTTTTGAACAAATATTTTTCACCTGGTAAAACAACTAAATTTAGAATGGACATAACTAGTTTTAACCAACAAAAGGGTGAATCATTGTATGAACTTTGGAAAAGGTTTACAGATTTGTTACGAAAATATCCACATCATGGATTTTTTGATTGGCTTATAGTGTAAATTTTCTATAATGGTTTATTTTTCTCAACTAAAACTACAATTGATACAACCGCAGGTGGAGATTAATGGGTAAATTGACCCAATAAACTCAAAACTTAATAGATGAATTGGCAGCAAACAACTATCAATAGGCGAACGAGTAAGGTAATTCTAAATGGCAAGTAGGTATGATTGAAATAGATACTCTAAATATGTTAAGTGCTTAAATGAATAATGTGGTGAAACGGTTAAGTAGACAAGCTGGAGTTGGTCCGACTGCTTCATCTAATATACATGTTTCTTGTTGTTCTATGTATGAGGGTGAATAGGAAACTAATGTGTATGCTGATTTTGAGCATGTTCAATTTGTCAATAATTTTAATAGAAATGTTCAAAATAACCCCTACTCAAGTGGAGAAATCATCCAAATTTTAGATAAAAGGATCAAAACAATCCTCAAAAATTGATTAATCCGTTAGGATTCCAACCAAAGCAATCACAGATGGACACTAAATCAGGTTAGGAGATTGCGGTAGAAAAATTGGCTAAGAGCACTTTGAAAAGATTTGAGTAATTAGAGGTAAGATTGGATCAATTGACCGGGTTGTATAGGAATGTGAAGGTCCAAATAGGTCAAATAGCCAATTCTATCAACAATAGAAATCAAGGAGAATTACCAAGTAAAACGGAAGTGAATCCGAGGAAGCACGTCAAAGCCATTACCCTTTGTAGTGGTAGCAATTAGAGGACCATCCAATGATTGAAAGTAAGAGAAAGAATGAGAGTGAAGGAGAGAAAATTGAGAGGGAGAACAAAGAGCATAGTGTGGGGGAGGATAATAGGGAAAGGCAAAGTGAAGATCAACTCTCATCTTCCATTACCATTTCAATACTTCCAATGGTTCCATTCCTTCAAAGGTTCAAACCAAATAAATTTGATAAAGAATTTGAGAAATTTGTTAAAATTTTTAAACAATTGCATATTAATATCCCTTTTGCTGATACTATTTTGCATATTCCTTCATATGCAAAGTTTCTCAAGGAGATCATGATTCGAAACAGGAAATTAGAGGATTGTGAAAAAATAGCATTAACGGAGGAGTGCAGTGCCATTATACAAAATAAGTTACCGTCAAAATTGAAAGATCCGGGGAGTTTCTCCATACAATGCACTATAGGTAATATTGAATTTTCTAAAATATTATGTGATCTTAGTGCGAGTGTATCATTAATTCCTTTAACGGTGGTTAGACAATTAAGTTTGTACGAGTTTAAACACACTAATATTATTTTGCAATTATTCGATAGGTCTATTAGATATCTATTGGGAGTGTTGAAAAATGTGTTAATTAAAGTGAAAAAATTTATTATTTCCATGAATTTTGTTGTATTAGATATAGAAAAAGATATATCTATATCAATTATTCTTGGTAGACCATTTTTAGCAACTGCAAGTACTATTATCGATGCTAAAAATGGCAAATTTAAGTTTCAAGTACATGAAAATAAGGTAGAGTTCAATTTGAATGAAATGAAAAAATACCCTTCTTTTACCGATCATGCTTGTTCTATTGGCACCATTGATAAACTAATCCAAGAGTTGAACTGAATTAATTTTGACTTCGACCCTCTTGAATTTTGTTTAATGAGTTTAGGGATGCAAGAGAGAGATTGTGAAGAAAATGAAGAATTGATCAAGTATTTGAATTTTCAAACACCTTATAAATGGAGTAATACTTATAAAAATATTGGTCAAGGAAAAGAGCTCCCACCACCTTCGAAAATTGAACCTCCCAAATTAGAATTCAAACCATTTCAAAATCATCTAAGATATGAGTTTTTTTTTTGGAGAAAATGGCACTACTGGTAATTGTCAGTGCTCACCTAGATGAGGAACAATGTACGAAATTGCTAAAAATTCTAAAAAAGCATAAAAAGGTAATTGGATAGACAATCTCGGACATCAAGGGTATAAGTCCTTCTATATGTATGCATCGCGTTCTATTAGAAGACAATTGCAAATCGATTGTGAAAATGCAAAGAAGGCTCAATCCAAATATGAAAGAGGTGATAAGAAATGAAATTCTCAAATGACTCGATACAGGTATAAATTTCCTATCTCTGATAGTATTGGGATTAACCCTATTCATGTTGTCCCTAAAAAAGGTGGAATTACTATGGTCATGGATAAAAATGATGAAATGATTCCATCTCGACTTATGGTCGGGTAGAGAGTGTGTATTGATTATCAGAAATTAAATGCGGTTACAAAAAAAGATCACTTTCCCTTACCTTTTCTTGATCAACTTTTGAAGCGAATAGCAGGTTATGAATTTTATTGTTTTCTTAATGATTTTTCAGGTTAGAACCAAATTGCTATAGCCTCGGAGGATCAACAGAAGACCACATTTACTTGGCTTTATGGCACATGTGCCTTTAGGAGGATGCCATTTGATCTATGCAACGCCTCTACTATATTTTAATGTTGCATAATGGCCATATTCTCTGATTACATCGAGAAAATTATAGAGATATTTATGGATGTGATGAGTGCAGGGTATACATATAAAAATTAACTCATCCATAGTCAAGTTTTATATTTGTTAAGTTCTAAATACCCCACATGCGAATTTTCGCAAGTATACGAGTCGTTTATTGAGTATAGGAGCATTAGGTTTCAATTCCACATGGAAGATTGTCAATTACCGATTGTTTTCAAACTCCTTTATTATTTAGACGATTAACAAATTGAAGGAAATAAAACTAAGTTAAAATGTGCAACAAAATAACAAATGAAAGCTCTTTAAGTTATGGTATCCCTCACTACTCAAGCAAGTATAATTTTGGATCATTAAACACTACTATCTTGGCTAGTTATGGCGTAATTTTCTCATGTATGTGAAACCTACTCTCGTAGTGAATCAACTATACTTGCAGCTAAACCATACCTACTCTCGTGGTTATGAAATTAATTACAAGTTTATTTCTTCTATGAAATTATATGAAATGAATCGCTAAAGCCACAAAGATGCACCTCTACTTTCGTGAGTGTACTCCTTAGATTTAGCACTTCTTAAACTAGTGTTAAATCTCAATTTTCATTGAAGAAATAACACCTTTAGATGATCATAATCAATGGCCAATTAATCATGATTATAAGAGCAAAAGTGCTAAATAACTCAATCAGAATAATAGCATCAAATAGCCAAGAAGTTAGCACCAAACAATCATAGAAAGTTTAACCAAAACCTAAGGCATAAACTTTAGATCACATATTGAAATACAAATCCAAACTTGTATAATAACTAAATTTAAGAATCCAATACAAAAGATAAAGAGTTGGAGAAGAGAGAACCCTTGTCACATGAGCTTTATTTCCTCCTTCAACTCTATCTTCATCCTAATCTAGTCAATACACAAGAGTGGATAGCACACATAACTACCTAAATTGTTCTATACTATACTAACCTAACTAATGAATTAAAAAAATTCTAGTGAAAACTACATTTTTTGATGAGTTTCTATAACCTTCCAAAGTTGTGAAAATATTCCCCAAAGGCTACTATTTATAGAGAGATTCAAGTTCAAGATGAGTTGTTTCTAGTTGGCAAAATTGCTTCTTGAAACTCTCAAAGGTTGCTTCTCAAAATTTCCATGCTCATCTACTCATTTCCAACTGGAATCTTTGCAAAAAAATTGGTCAAAACGGTTGTGTGAATAGAGCACAAGTTGCAGAGCAAGTTGCAGTCAAAATTAGAGACTACGTGTGCTATAAAACGCGACCTACCCTGCGTATTGACCCCCCGTTTTGTTCTTTTTGCAGGTTTGCTCATTTTGGACAGATTTCATCCTTGCTCTGTTTTTTGTCCAATTTCAACTGATATTTTCTCGATTATAGATGCTGAATTAGCTCTTATACAAAACATAGAAGTTATAGCCCTTTGGTTAGCTTTCCAATGCATCAAGAATCATCCAATTTGGAGATCTGTAGACTAAAAAATAACCAAAATACCCTCAACTAGTCAATCCCCTGTTTCAGCTTTCGACAACAAAATTGCACTTCTATATTTTGATATTTTGACAATGAAAACGACTAAAATGGATCTCAATATCTTCATTCCAAATGTAGAGCCATCTCTTAGCTTCAAAATGGTTTAAAAATCACCTCAATCCAATACTTGTAACTCAATATATAACCGAAATATCAACAGGTGTCAAAGCTAAAAAACTCCCTTGATTGCATTTCATCTTTTGTACTTCATATTATCTTTTTATCACTTTAAATCATCATCAATCATCTAATTATCTTCTCAATTTATGCCATTCGATGATTGAATCATGAAGTTTTTGCCATTAAAATCTATAGAAATGTAATTTTTATACTTTAAACTATAAAATACATATTTTCACTAGAAACTTAGCTCATAAGCTATAAAACTAATTAAAACACACCAAAACTAATTAATAAAACACGTTTAAAACACTCAAAAATACACACTTATCAAACTCCCCCACACTTGAACCATTGCTTGTTTTCAAGCAATTAGAAATACAAACCAACAATGATTCAAAATTTTGAAAATAAACATATGTCCACAATTCAACTTTAATTCCTCAAAACAAGGTAAATAACCATTATGCAATCACTCAATTAAATTCAAGTACTCATAATGTCTAGTAAAGAAGAGCCAATTATACCATAATTTTGACTAGTTCAACTCAATTTCTCATCCTTATCTAATTTCACAAGTAAGTAATTCATATGGTTAATAAAAATGCTATCTAAATCCATGATCATATCTCTCTCAAGTTCAATGAGGGATTTTATTCATATAATATAGCTAAATATTACTCAAATTGTGAAAGTGCATTTTGACATGAAGATCAACATTTTTAAATGAAAATTACCGGTTACTCAACACTTCATATATTCAAGTTGCTTTGCATACTCTTAATTCTAGTACCGTTTTACGTGAAAGTCAACATTTATAGATAAAGACTCCTGGTTACTAAGTACAAGAACCATTGAAGTAGAACAATTCTTATTCTTTTTTTTTCTTTTTTCTTTTCTTTTCTTTTTTTTTTCTATTTTTATTTTTTTTTCAAAGTAAAAATAATAATAATTCCCTCAAAAGAATAATCATGAGAAGAGTATTATAATTATTGACCATATTTATTACTCAACTATGTAAAATCAAGTAGGGAGAAGAAATTTCATTTAATTCAAAGCTGTCACCTGAGTGTGTAATCATGTAAAAACTAGGAAGTGTTGTCCTCATTAAAGAACCAAAATATTAGAGGATTTCAACATTCAAGTAGAATCAAACAAGATTTCATTTGATAATTCACTTAAGTCAAAACCTTCATCTAAGTTATCATCTACCCCAGTCTTTTGAAGAGAAGAATAGAAGTCCTAGAGACTATTCGGACAAGAAACAAAATCGCAGGTTAGGACTTAATTAGAAGAGGCGCCCACGCATCGCGCGAATGAAGGGGAGGGTTAAAAAAGGGGCACGTGACAACTGTGAAAACACGTGAAAATGAAAACATTCCTTGGCTCTTTTGTTACTCATGTAGATAAAATTATTACTAATACTTGTTTCAAGTATAGTTCACCCGATTTCACATAGTTGGAACCTTGGAAAATCACTTTCTCTTTGTACCAATATGAACTAAAGTTTAGAATGAATTGGAAAATTGTATTTGTTTGTAGTGATTTTTTTTTTTTATTGGCAACCTTAAAGAGAGAGAAATAGTGATGAATTGATGTTTGTTGATTGACATGAAAGCTATGGCTGGGTGGCGGTTTGTATATCTTCTAGGTGACTATATATGAACATAATTTACTTTAATTTAATTTAATGCATTTTCTTTTCCCATCCCATCCCCCTCCCCCCCCTCTCCCCAAAAAAAGTTGACTTGCTTGCAATGTCAGTGGAAAAATATATTTAAACTTATTTGGCGATTGAATACATTTCCAATATATTTTATCCCTTGTATTTATTTATCATGTAAGTGGATACATGATATGAGTTTGGCCCAGCCTGATTAAGACTTAAAACTTCAATTTCTTTTTACGAGTAAAAAAATGAGCCACACATTTGTTAACCTTATTAAATAGAACTTGAGCTCAAGAATATAATCTTTGACATGAGTTAAACCCATGAATGACAACTATGCAAAATTTGAATTTAAAATTTAACTTTTGCATATTTGTCATGGATCTAACGGTGATAGTGTATGCATTGTTAGTATATATAATATGGATTAATCTTTCCTACACTGACAGTGTATACACTATTAACGTTGGATGAATGACAACTATGCAAAATTTGAATTTGAAATTCAACTTTTGCACACATGTCATGAATCCAACGCTGATAGTGTATACACCGTCAGTGTAGGAAAGATTTACTCATATAATATTTACACTTTATAATTTATTTCCCCAACATATACCTTAATACTCAGTTTACCCTAGAATCTTTTTTTTTTGGTGTCACCTTAATCTATGGTGAGACAAAATTACCTTTCCATTATGTTGATATTTTCTCTTTTTCCTTCTCTCTTTTCTTTTTTGTCAAATTAGTTTTCTATTTTAAAATTTTTTTGGACAAATAAAAAAATCCATTAGTTTCCTTTTCTATGATTTATATTTGTCAAAGAATCAAATTTTAATTGAATTTACATTCTATTATCATTTTCTAACATGTAGCGATTTCTACTATAACTTGTAACTCTTTTATTTTGTGTAATCCATCTTAACAAAAAATTGTGGATGTCTATTCTCCAATTTGCAAGTATGAAGAAGCTCCAAAATTAGTCAATGACCAATCGATTGCATTCCAATTAATTTTATTAATTTTCAATCTAGGAAATTAAAGAAAAAATTTATTCTATATCCTTATTATCAAACAATTCAAAATAAATTATTCGTTTTGTACAATCACATTCACATGCTGCTTATTTAAACATTTTTTATTCCTTTTTCCTCTAATGTATTTATGCTTATTAGATTCTTTTCTTTACCATTTTTTCAAAAGTTATCAAATATTAATATATATGCTAATAAATCTACTTCTCTCCTTCGACCTTTACCACTAACTTAGAGTAATCAAAAATAAATCATGGGTTAAAATTAACTGAGAAAAGAAAAAAGAAAAAAAGAAAAAATTAACATAATAAAGAGGTAGTTTGTTTTGCAAGAGTTAAGTAGTATAGGAAAAAAGATTAGGGATTAAAGTGAAAATCATGGTATTCTTAGGTAGATTAAAGCCTATCTATAAATTCTGACTTCATTAGACACCTATCTATCTAACTTCATTAGGGATTGACAAGCCTATCTATAGATTCTAACTTCATTAGACACCTAAAATGCAAACCCTATATAATTATGTCATTTCGAGAGCAAGTCTTTTTTTTTTTTGGATAAAAAGCAAATTTCATTAGCATATTGCTTGAAATCATTCAGTTAGATTTGATTTGCATCACTGCTCTAATGGTAAGATAAACATGCACTAGAAATTACAAATATGTAGTTTAACAAATACAATAGATTTAAAAAATTTTAAATTAGATTTAAAAAATATAAGAAATTTCAAAATTGTCTTCTAATAGATAAGTTAATGTAACTCTCTTCTATGCATATTGCAATGTCCATATCTGCTAGTCAATGGTTTTAAACTCAAATAATGAAGATGAGATCTGTCACAATAGAACAAAGATCCAAAAAGATTTGAGAAAGATTTGATTTATATTGCTGCTCTAATGGTAAGATAAACATACACTAGTAATCATATATCTATAATTTAACAAATGTAATAGATTTAAAAAATTATGAATTATATCTAAAAAATGTAAGAAATTTCAAAATTGTCTTCTAATTGATAAATCATTGTAACTCCCTTCTGTACATGTTACAATCATTAGATTTGTTAGTCATTGGTTTTGAACTCCAATAATGATGATAAAATATGTCAAAATAGATCCAAGATCCAAAAAATTTCATATCTAACAATCAAATTTGAAATAAATTCATATTTAACAATAAAATAAGGACAAAAACACAAAAATCCCCATGGGAATTCCTAGTATAACAGAGAAATTTCCCTAAGAATCACTAAGAGAAACATCAAACTCCACTTAGGAGAGACTTTGTTAGAAAAATAAAACAAAATGAAATTCATGGGTGTGATCTCCCTCCCAATGGGACTATCTTTGAAAAGAGGAGAAGTAAAGAGAAGTTGTAGTAGAAGAGCAGACAAAGAGAAGAGAGTTCCTATTGGATTTACTATGGCCTCCCTCCCTATGGGTAGATTTTCGAAAATAGGAGAAAAATTAGTGAGAAGTTGGATGAGAAGAGAGATAGAGAGGAGTTCCAATTGGGTTCGTAACTTAGTGCATTTGGAAAGTAAGTTGAACCAAGCATTGATTGGATAATTGAGAACCAAATATTTGTTAACTAAACATGACCATCTATTAATCAAAAGAGGAAAAAAAGCAAAGAGAAGTCGACAAGAGGAGAGATAGAGAGAAAAGGAGTTCCTATTGCGAGTTCGTAACTTAGTGCATTTGGAAAGTAAGTTGAACCAAGCATTGATTGGATAATTGAGAACCAAATATTTGTTAACTAAACGTGACCATCTATTAATCAAAAGAGGAAAAAAAGCAAAGAGAAGTCGACAAGAGGAGAGATAGAGAGAAAAGGAGTTCCTATTGGGCTCGCAACTTAGTGCATTTGGAGAATAAGTTGATCCATTGGATTGATTGGATAATTGACAAAACAAAGTGCATTTGGAGAGTAAGTTGAACCATTGGATTGATTGGATAATTGACAACAATAGGACATGAGTCACATGACCATCTATTGACTGGATGCTTGTGCACAAATTTTAAACACATACCTTGAGACATTTGTTAGAAAACCCAAACTATCAAGGAAACATATGAAGTCGTACACGGATGAGATAATTTTATATTCATCCACAATGGGACTCTCAAATTCAAATTTCAAAATTATCCACAGTGGGACTCTGAAATTCAAATTTCAAAATTTTATAAAGTGTATTGCAAGATATATAATACTTTATCAAATGACAAAACGAAAGAATATGTCAAGTATTTTGTTGACGGTCGTCTCATCTTTGAGACTCCATTCATCGCATCCAATGCCATTTTTCTTTCTTTTTTTTTTGGGTGAGAATCCGATGCTAAATTGCCAGCAGTCGCAGGTGATACTTTGGCCCTTGAAACTTTGGCAAGGCACAAATACATCTTTAGTTCTCAATGTCTGACACTTGTGCTGTTTTAGTCTCAAAGGATTCGACAAAAACAAATATAGAACCCAGTGTTTGGCACCTGCGTGATTTTTATCTCTAAAATTTGGTTCAGCAAAAATAAATTTGGTTCTAAATATTTCCAATTTGAAGCATATTTAGAACGATTGATGGATTTTCTCCAATTATTGATTTCTCCACACGTACAATCACATACTCTTTTTTTTTTTTGCACGAAACAAATGATTTATTCAACAACATAGTGTAGTATTATTGTTCCTAAAATACACTCTCTCAATCACGGTTCCTATAACAGAGCTTTAGCACATTTTGTAGTCGTTTCTTCGATGGTGGGTTACATTTCCCCTTCTTTCTTCTGTTTCCTTTGTGTGTGTTTTTTTCCTCTTTATAGTGATCGGTGGAAAAATGGAGTCATGTGTGATTTGATTCTAAGAAATCATATCTACATCAGACATCGCAGCTGAATTAAGGAAAAATATACAAATCCCCATATCACACGCCCTTGCCCACAAATGCCTCCAAAGCACGTGCAACTGTCAAGGCGGGAGCTAAAAAAGTAGAACCACCACTAAGATGATCAACAAGAAAATAGAAAATGCCATTGCGGCTATTGCAGATGCGGAAAGCCCAGCTCGTTCTCTAGGATCCTTTTTGTAGTAATTACCAAAATACAGCAATGTGGCATAGTACCACATTATTGAGCAAACAAATCCTAATAGAAATGAAAACCACCCAACTCCACAACCAAAACAGGGTAATGGCTTGTCATATATGCTTGGTTGGAAGTCATCTGCATCTCTGATCAGGGTATATTTACCCTTCTCACGGTCAGTAGCATCTGCCACTTGCCCTTTAAAAATTGAATAATATCGGGCTGATGGTCTCAAAAGATCAAGATGCTTATCTGAAACTGATTTCACCAATTCAAGGCCACTTTTTACATCTCCATCCTCGATAGTAATATTTTGATCCATGTGTAGTTTTCCAAAGCAAAATCGCCTAACAGTCAGTTGTCACCTCTACAACACCTGCTTTTATGGAGTTTGAGCTGGGGAAGCGGCTATTTGGAGTAGTTGAGCTCCAATTCGTGATGAAGGGACAGGAGACTCAGGGGTCGTTTGGAGTTGGAAGAGGAGACGAAAGAGGAGTCCAATTTCTTTTGATTTATTTTCTGTTTAAAATTAATTGTTGACGTTGACTATTATGCATAGTATGTACAATCACATACTCATTAAATTGAATGTTACATTAAAAAAAAAAGAAGTAAAACTAGGGATGACAGCGACCGAGTACCCTTAAAAATCTCTCGTACCAAATCCTAACCCACGTATCTAAAATTTTTACCAAATCCTATCGAATAACCCTGCGGGTTTTAGTTCTCATTACTTTTTTTGATAATAAATAGAATAATTTTATAAATCATGGGTTTTTAGTTCTCATTACTAAACCTTCTCGTTTCTGGTTCAGATTATCTATCGAGTGCTCTTTACTCACTAATCTGAATAATTAAAAAGAGAGAGAGAATTAGTTTTTATCAAACAAAAATCAATACATCTCATGTTAAATCAACACGTTCCATTAAATAGATCATAAAGAAATTTAACATTTTATAAAAGGTAAATTTAACAGTCTTCTAAACAAGAAGATTTAAACAACTATCCCATATTTTCCAACAAGTAATTGTATAAAAAGCATGACAAATAACAATATACAAGACAAACATATGTGCCAATTGAATATAAACTAAAGGGAATAAGCAGGTTTTATAGAAGTATTAATTCCTCGACACACACACATACACATACACACACACATAAATGGGTTTATGTTTGTCTTTTATATATATACCTAATGCACGCACACACACACATATGTTTGTATATATACCTAATGCTTTTATGTGTGTGTGTGCGCGTATGTGTACGTGCTAAACCCTATCAAATTATTCGTTGGTAACCCCTCATCAATATCAAACCTTCCTAACAGACTACCTATTGGTTATCTAATTGAATTAACTATCAAGTCGAGCATTTGCGGGTATGGGGTTTTTCCCTACCCATTGCCATCTTTACAGCTAATTTTAAGCAATAAGAATAACTCACATATGACGCAAGAAAAACTAATTCTTCTTTCTCCCCCATCCAGATCCACCACACCTTCATCGCCGGCCACCACCTCCGCCGCCGCTTCCGGCGCCTGCCTACGCCGGCGTTCCCTTTTTTTTTTTCCTTCCTTTCTCCCTCTCCCTCTCCCTCTCTCCTTCCCTTCTTCTCTCCCTCCCCTCCCTGGCCACCCTCCCCCTTCCCCTAACTGCGATCTGGTCGCGCAACCAGATTGGGCAAAAGGGGGAGAGGGAGATGGAGAAGAGGGAGAGAGAAAAGCAAAAAAAAAATATTTGAAAAAACTTCCACTGCTGGTTTCTGGCTTCGGGAGGGGGAGGGGAAGGGTGAAGGGGAGTAGAGGGGGAGAGGGGAGCAGAGAAAGGGGAGAGGGGAAAAGAAAAAGAAAAAAAAATTTGAGCGTGCAGGCTGCTGGTTCTTCAACGAGGCAGAGGTGGCGGGGGAGGGAAGAGGGAGGGGGAAGGAAGAAGAAGAAGATGATGAAGAGAGGAAAGAAAAGAAAAAGGAAAGAAAGAAAGAGAAAAAGAAAGAAAAGAAAAAAAATATTGGTAGGACCATGGCTGCTGGGGAGGCAGAGGTAACGGGGAAGGAGGAGGGGGAAGGAAGAAGAAGAAGAAGAGAGGAAAGAAAAGAAAAAGGAAAGAAAGAAAAAGAAAAAGAAAAAGAAAGAAAAGGAAAAAAAAAGTTTTTCATCTTAAAAAAATTTTCCGAAAACTTTAACAGTGCACTACAGTAAAGTTTTAGACAAATTTTCAAAAAACTCAGGTTCCAAACGGGGCCCAAGTTCCTTTTTTCGTCCTTTCTTATCATAAAGCTTTGAAATTCAGGTCCATAAACAGAAGCTATAAACTAATCCATGAGAAATCACAGACTGCATAATATAAATGCCTCGAAGGAGAATCTCAGGCACAACATAAGCCATTCCGTAAACCCAAATACAACTAATAAGCCACTAAACATCATTCACTCGCACAATTATGAAATCCAATCCACCAAAGCTTGTTCCTTTGCTTGCATGCCCTTCAAGACGTTACAACTCTGCTCAGACGGGACTAGTTTTTGCTTTGTCTTGTTCTTGATCATAACCTGAGCGCAGGAATTTTAAAGCTGAGTACAAATTTCTAACCAAGTTTACAAGGTTTAAATCTTTATAAAAGAATTCAGAACTTTATTAGTAAAAAAACTGTTCAAACTTGTAGAACAGTCGTGAAAAAAAAAATCATGAAAATGTCATTTGACATAAGAACAAATATTTGAGGAATTTAAGTGTCGTTATTTAGAGTAAACTAAATAATGAATTCCATATCTCTGATAAGCATGAAGAACAGATTTCAAAGCAGTCAAAGATGAAAAAGTATGGCCTTTTGAAGGGGGAATTTCTGGCTTAGAGCTCCAACAATCATAAAACCCTATTAAATTTTGGCTTAATAAGCAAGGTTCTCAATCAGATGACCTAAGAGCTGGAAAGAAATTGGATTTTTTTTTTCTTGTTTTGTAATTGTAAAATTATTGATAAAGAAAGAAAAGGTTCCCATCCTTTTCCAGTGGAAGAAAATCTTATTCGATACTCAGAAACAAGCAAATAAACCAGAACAAAACATTACTTTGAACAATTAAATTCCAAATAGAAAAACCATATATGAGGAGAAGCAAAAAAGTTAAAGAATACGACAGTAAAACATTATTTGCACAACTATCGCACTAGCCATGAAAAATTACACAGAGACTTGTAAATTTCATTCTTAGCATGATTGTATGCAGCAAAGCTATGAGGTCCACAAATCTCAGAATGCTTACAGGTGCAAGGCTCAGAAGGCTAGTTACACCAGAAAAACTTGCTAAATTGAGCTAATTGATTATTAACATCATCTACTGGTTTGTCATCTTACTTTAGTGGAAATTTTATATGACGTGAGTTTTCTGGTATTCAATTTCATTATTCATATTTCCTCTTCTGAGTTAGCTTATCTTCCTGTACTGCCTAGTCTATATTGCAAAATCCGTGGTTAGTTTAGATTGCTTTCAGTTGATGCCTAACAGTGTGATGACTAGGCCAAATGGTTTCGCAATTAGAGTTTTGATTATCAGTTAAATACAGATTTCCAATGCATCTAAGTCTGAATTTCCATAAGCTAACCATAGAAAACTGAATTTTGGCACTGACATGTAGTGTTGTCTTAGGCATAATGAACAGCATTACATGGATATATGGAGAAAATTCCTTTGAAGATACTAAGTGAGGTAGGTACTTCGTATGGTCAGCTGAATCGGCAGACAAATGAAAGAGAAAGGTCCATTTTAACGAGTCCCAAGCCTTCCATGCCTCCTGATTTCACAACAGACTAATGGATATGCACGACAGTTGTTTTATGCCTAAAAAGCAGAATTAGAAAGAGGGATTGCTCGTTTGCGTGTTGCCATTCCTGGCAAAAGCTCAAAGCAATTGCAGAATCTAGAAGGTACCCTCCAGGGTTGAAACCTGTTCCAAAAGTGAAAAAATATGAAGCCTGCAGGATAAGAATGTGGATATATAGTTGAACAAGCAACTTTACGCGTTGCATACGATGGCTGAGGCAGAAACTAAATCATTTGCAGCAGCTGAAGCTGCGAAGGATTCAGAAAAGGTCTCAAGGATGTCTTAACAGATTTGTTGCTTCAGTTGGCATACTGTGATAGAAGCAAGACAGGAACATACAGGTGTTCCTTTGATGTTTAACTCTGCTGCTTATTTTCATCTTAGCACAGTAGCTTGTCATATGAAGCTACCAGTTTCTCCAGCATTCACTCTCAAAGAAGTTACAAGTGAGATGTTCTTCAACTCCATGGCAAAATGTCTTGACCAGAAAGCTTTCAATTTCTCACCAATAGACATAAGCAAATCCGCATATTAATAAAGATAAGCATTATTTATTCCACATTTAATAAAGATTCTTATCATTTACTTCCAAACCAAATAAGGTACAATATCTGTATACTATCAACACATTATCAGACATTTTCAATCATTTGGCTTAACAGGTGCTGTTGTCCATCTTGATTAGAACATATCAACCAAAATACTCCCTCTCTCTTCATGACACGGGCAAATTACTCTTCAGACTTTCATGAACTATTAAACCATGCTTCCCCTGTGAAATCCACTAGTCCAACTTTTCTCTTAGAATTCTTGATTAGCCTGAAATGCAAAAACAATTTGTTCTAAGAACTCACCCCACTACTACCTAATACAGCAAAGTTGAGAATTTAGTTCTAGCAAGATTCAGGCTTTCAGACTTGCATGAACTATTAAACCATACTTCCCCAAATCCACAGGGCCAACCATTATCTTATACTTGATTAGCCCAAAATGCGAAAAAAATTAGTTCTAAGAACTCACCCCACTACTACTTAATATAGCAAAATTCAGAATTTAGCTCTAGCAAGATTCAGGCATAACCTACTTACGACATCCAAAAAACTTCACCTCAATATGGGGTTAGTATATTTCGGCAGAGCAAAAATCATTCAGAGACGGATTCCACTCCTCTCTTCCCCTCCACCCCCCCCTCCCCCGGCCCTCCCCCCAAAAAAAAAGGACATGAAGTACGAGTTTTGTCTTGGTCAATTGAATTAACTGGTTAAAAATCGTTTGTTTGCCACTGGCATTAATGTGGTGGAAGAATTTGACTTATTTAAACTGAGTATTGAATTATAAGAACTGGTTACCAGTTGACATAATTTGTACAAACCTGCATATACATTTGGATATAGATATTGGCACTCTATTTTTCTAACTCTCACTCCATACACTTTTTAACTTTGACAAATGATCGTGAAGTAATTGAAGTGCCAAAGGTGGAGTGACAATATTACAGATTCCAATCATGCAGCTTACAGATTAAAGAAAATTCGATATAATCATTACAGATAATTATAGATATCTCAATGAAGTCAAGAGTAATGGCACTGCAGTATTTTTGTATTTGATATCCTTATTGGGTGAACTTTGATGTATATGCTGACTTGGATAATCTTTTTGCTGGTCAACAAAGATTTTTCGTAATCAGTATGTTTTACTTTCAACATAGTTCATTGACTCATTCAAATTGCTTATGGACAAGATTGTGAACCAAAACCTTGCACTTCTCGGGAAAAGCCCATGCAACATTTTACTTTACACTTAAAATACTTGATAGAACCAAAAATGACTAAGGTATCACCTGCTTAAGTTTCTTTCTTGGAGAAAATCACCATGAGAAAGTTGACTGCAACATTCACAACACTATAAAATATAGAAATTGAACCATTCAAATTATTAGTTGAAAACTTATTACACATAAACGGATACCTCTATTACCAGCAAGACCCTTAGCAATAATGGAACTGAGCCACCTCAAGCATCTTTGAGTATTTTATAACGCACAATCTAAGCCTTGAGAAAACGGTATCACAGAAAGTTCTTTGGACCCCTGTCAGATCCTTCATCAAGATTATTTCTTTGAGCCCTTTCATCAAACACCTTCAACTCAAATTCCTTTCACTCCACCATATTCACCCTCGTACAGCCCATACTGTGTTCTGTGGGTTAATTTTAGTAAATAAACAAATAGGGGAAGAGGGAGAGGAAGAGGGAGACACAGAGAGAGATGAGTGTTTGGTTTTGGAGAACTTTCAAACTAACATAGCTTTCTTTGTTTGTTTTGTGTTGTTTTGTATTTTGTCCTTGATTTACTATTTAAGTTAATGATCTCCATCTTCAGATTATCATTTTCCATTTTTAACCCTAGCCCGTAAAATCATTGTGAAGTTGTCCAGCATTTGGCATTAAACAGAGAGAATGTTATCCACAGCTCTAACAAATCTCACATACTTCAAATGGTCGGGATTCATTTTGAAATTTAATGTTGTCTAGTGAGGGGTATGTTCCCCTTTTGACACTATCAAAGTCCCAGTATTATGGAACAATTTGGACTTAAAAAAATTTATACAGAGCCACTTGGAGTTCACTCATCTTGTGCCTTTCACTTCAAAGAGCTAATTATTTGCCTGATTTGTGTTTGGACTTCAGCTTACTAGTATGGAACTTTCATTCAGGGACCATAACTAGGGTAATCCTACAGGTGACTAAACATGTTATTACATCACATAATCATTATCTGATGAAAAGAGTTTGTTTTGCATAAATTTCCAGTTCCTTCAAAGCCTCAGAAGGCCTTGTAATGGCCAGCCATGAGCTTCTGTTGAAAACAACATTTGGCGCAATTCCTATCAGACTACCTGTTCCAGTTTACCATGTTTGCTTGTTTATTGTCTTATTTCTTCACCACAGATGTGCATTCATTTACACTTATAAACAAGTGCTATTCTTTCCAAACTTTCTTAACTAAAACCATCGCCGCCTAAGGAACAGACAAGACACAGAGAGAGAGAGTGTGTGTGTGTGTGTGAGAGGAGTAATAATAATAATAATAATAATAACCTATCTTTTCTCCATAAGCAGCATCTATACTGTAGAAGTTGATTTCTTTGTTGAATATTAACAAATATCATCAATATCATAATTTTTGATTAACTTAAGCATAAATGTGAATACATAATATCTTAAGGTTACCTCACAAAAACTTTTGGTAAACTTGTCACCTTCTATAAGGCTTGAGGTGCAAAGTTTCAAATTCTGAACCAAATGTTATTGATTCTTCCTCGAGTTTCTTTTTCAACCTTCTCCAAGTTCTCAACATATCAGATTGAATTAAGCCTTTATACAGCGTCTGAAATGTGATCTTCTGTGGAAGATATCCTTTCTCTATCATCTCCATGAAAAGCTCACAAGCAACCCTCCAATTCCTTCTCGCACACAATCCATGAATTAACAATGTATATGTGTCCAAGTCTGGTCCAATCCTGCTAGCCTTCATATCCTCCCAAATCTCCATTGCAAGTCCCATCTTATTTACCTTCGTGAACATCCCCAACAGTATGTTATAAGTATGTATGCTTGGTGAACAGAAAGAACCATCTTCCTTCATTTTTCTGTACAACCTCATGGCTCCTTCTGTATCTTTCCTCCCTCTATACTCCTCAAAAAAGCAATTGTAAGTTGCAGTTGCAGGATTAACCCCATTTGACACCATCTCATCCAACAACACCTCAGCATCCTCTATTCTTCCACAAGAACAAAGACATTTAACAACTGAGGTATATGTTGCCACATTAGGGCAAATCCCTCTGTCCTTCATCATCTTCAACTTCTCAAGCGATAATGCAGGTTTATGTGCTCTACTATAAACATGAAGCAAAATGGAATAACTCGTAACATCAGGCTCTACACCTCTATCACGCATTTCCACAAACACCTTCTCCGCATTCCTTATCACCTTCTCAAACCGTTCATCCGGGTGCAAACTCGCCTTCCTACAGATCCCATTTAACATCACATTATAAGTTACCACATTTGGCTCAATTCCCTTCTGCACCATCTCCTTAAAAAACTTCTCAGCCATTTCGATTTTCTTCACCTTAAACCACCCATATATCAAAATTGTGTAAATCTTCGCATTCAACTCAAGCCTCCACTTCTCTTTATTAAACAACTCATTAGCTACCTTAACATACCCATATTTACATAGAGTATCAAGAAGAAAACAAAACCGGAACTGTGAAAAACTTCCACTATTTTCTTCGTCTATAAAAATATGCATTTCATCGAAAGCCCGAATAGCCTGCCGTGTGAGACCAGCAGAAATCAACCTTCTAATCAGGATATAAAATGTGGTAAAATTAGGCCTAAGATTGTTGCTTTCCTGGTCCATCTGGACAATGAGTTGCCAAGCAACATCAAACTGGCGGACTTTGCAGAGACTATCCACGAGGAGGTTGAAAGCGGTGGTGTCATGGCAATAGGAAGGATGGTGGAACTGACAATATTGGAAAAAGGCAAGGGCAACTTTTGAAGAGTGATGAAGGCGAAGGAGAATTTGGTGGACTAAGGAGGTTGTGAGAGTGATTCCATTGAGCTGGAAAGAGGATTCTGTGGCGTGGAAAGGGTTGTGGTGTTGGAGAATGATTTGGGATATTAAATCAGCATTTTTTGATGGTTCAATTGTTGGAAGTATGGGTTTGGGCTCAGTCTCCAAGTGCCATATTTGCGGTGGTGGTGGTAGCCGCTGTTCAGAGTCAGAAAATGAAGAAAAAGAATAAGTAGGCAAGAGTTTGGGGAGAAAAATGTTCATCTGCATTGAAAAGGATCGGCCCAAATTCAAAAGTAGTGCCATTGAAATATACTCTTGCCTCTTCTTCTCATGAGGTGAATAAAACAACTATGATAGTAGTACTACTAGTGATAACTTCATCCATCACCCATCAGCATCACCCAATTAGCATCACATCTAATCATTCAGGGCAGACAGTCAAACCCAGACAAATTGAGGACAAAGGCTTGAAGAGATCATCTTGAAACTCCCTGATCACGATCACCTGAACATACAGTAAGATGAAGAAAAATAAGTGAATCAAATCAAGATGAAAACAACCAGATGTTTCCAAATAAGTGGTCAGTTGTTGGTGAGCAATGCTTCCAAATGGATTTGGAGTAGGAACCATTGTCAACCAGAGCCATTTGCATCTATTTGGTTCGCAATGGGTTATACAACATGAGACGAGTTTAAGATACCAATAGACAAATACAAATTTGATAAGTACAACATTTAGTATATACCACATGAAGTACATACATTCATAAAACTCGACTTTACATATTTAAGATTCCAATTGTCAACCAGTTTTGGTCAAAAACCTGCAGCAATGCCGGTGGCCAATATTGGGACAGCTTGAACTTTCAAGTTACAAGATCATTCATAAAAACCCGTCTTCTGAGTCTCAAAGAGCACATACAACCACAAAAACAGTAAGAGAGAGAGAGAGAGAGAACACATGAATTTTTAAGGTACTGAAAACTTGCAGGAACAAGAAATGGATAACCTTCTACAATTCATAATCTTCACCTTAGACGTATATGAAGAACTAAGATGTAAAAAGTCAAAAAAAAAAAAGAAAATATCACCTATGAAAATAATGAGGGGAATTAACTGAACCAACAAAGGACGAGCAAACTGAAGAGGCACAGTGCATTGCAGTTTTGGGTAGACAATACAGATTCTCATTTTGCAAACATATCAAGAACTTACCTCTGAGATTACCAATAAAGCACTCATAGAAAACTCGAACTTACCTCTGAGATTACCAATAAAGCACTCATAGAAAACTCTTATAGCCCAAAAGTTTTAAGACTTTAGTCCATCAATCAGCTTAAGAAAACCCCTGCATACAGAAAACACTACTCTTATCAAGATGCTCCAAAACGTCTGCTAACACATTCATAGGCCATAATTCCTAAAATGGAAAATGGAGGTACAGTAATACCGTATATTTCATGCTTTACGATATATGTGAAACAAGATATAGATTTTTAATCTGAATAAAGCCTTAACTGATACCTCCATTTCATTCAGGCATTTTCACAAACAGATTACAAGCACACACAAAAAGTTTCATCCTCTATCAACTACGAAATTGAAGTTGACCACAAAATTTCCAACGCAACCAAAATTTCAGTCATCTAAGAACGTAAATGCAAGCAAATTAGCAGGAGAGGGGAAAAAAAGAGAGAGCATGGATTTCATTGAGTACCATTTGAAGTTTGAAAGGAGGGGAAAAATGAATTTAGAGATTTCGAGTGATTGAGAGTGGCAATTTGCAAAAGTTATTTGGATTTGCAGAAATTCGAACAAGTGAAAATAGCAAAAATAGACCCTTTATGTCTTCTTGTTATCCTTTGTCAGTCCTCCACATTTCAAATAATGTATTTTGGGCTGTCACATATTTAAAATGAATCATTTTGACCCAACTGTCATTTCCGTCCTGTTTTACGGGGTTTATTTAGCTAGAAGATTATTTGGAAAAAAAATTTAAAATAATGCTATAGTACATTTTTATGCTTCAATGTATGTGAAGTAAAACTGTTGTTGAAAATATAAAAATGTGATTGAAAGCGTATATATTTATGATGCAGCGACAAAATTTTTGATAAAATTTAGCAAAATAAATAAATCTATTTGAGTGACACAAAAATGTAAAATACTCGTTTAGCCCAAAAAAATTTTAAATATTTGTTTATTATATGCTAAAAGTATAAAAGAGTTCTAACCATCTTGGTATCCGATAAAATAGACTAAAAATGACTAAATTAGAAAAAGGAGAGGATAGAAACCGATTTATAAGTTTATACTCACTCGTAAAGTATCTTTTCTTCCTAAAATACTATGTTTTGACTGTATTGCATTATGTAACTCCCAAATCTTCTACCTTTGGTTCAAATTGAAAAATGGAGGAAATCCAAAGATATTTACAGTTTAATAGATTTCAACAACTCAACTTTCTATATCTGCTTATTTTTTTAGAAAAAAAAAAATTATCCTTTTTAATTAGAAAAGATTTGCTTTATAGAAAAAAATTATCCTTTTTTAGTTTAAATATAACTATGGTGTTAATTATAAATCTAAAACAATAATTTAAGTATAAGAGTATCCAATCATCCATACCGAAAATTTAATGTATAAGAGTATACATTAACTCTACATTGCCCCCTTCCCTCCACCCCAACTACAGTCCACAGATCCTAGCTCCACTACTGGTTATGATTCATTCCATCAAGTTGGTTACCATCTGTATTTCTTCTCTAGAGCTTCGGACTCTCCCGGGGCTCAACCATGTTGGCCATGCTTACCCCAATTTGCTAGATTTTCACCCACTAGATCCATAGTTCTTGTTCTCGTAAGTTTCTCTTGGCAACCATTTTGGTACCATGTGGAGAAGGGTAGTGCCTGCCTTGTTGGGATCGAGGGGGCATGTTGAGCTAGTATTTCATGTATGAGTGGCCTTAGGCCCTTGGGCTTTATGATTTTGTGCGATTGACTGTTCTGTTTTGCTGGAAATAGAAATGGATTTTTATTATTATTATTTTTTTTTGCTTATGGTTGGCTAGCTGAAAGTAGCATTTTGGGACCTTTTTGTTGGATTGTAAGGTATATGTTGTTGGTGGGTTGAGTAGTGTTTTTTCTTTTTATTGGTGGTTCGGTTAGTTATTCAGTAATTATCAAGTTAGACTCCTTAAGAGGATTTTCTCTCCATTATACCTTAATAAACATAATTATAATATTATTTTTAAAAATCAAAACCATCCATATTATATTTCTCTAGTTGTTTAAAGTATATACAAAAATTAAAATTAAATAAATTTATTAAATTTTAAACTTTAAACTTTACAACTTCCATCATAATTTTGACCTACCCTGTACGATCAAAATATTTTGTGCAAATTAAATGGCAAAATATTTATAAAATGAGCTTGATTTTTTGTGTATGTTGATCTACTTGTGGAAATAAAATTATTGACACAAACAAATCATTGTGAAAAAATTTAATTGCACAAATATAAAAAAAATAAATAGATAAATAGAGAGGAGTAATGAAAAGGATCTCATCCCAATATTATCTAATGCAATCGTTATGTTATCTTGTAATTGTCTGCTTGCCTAGCAGTTGTTCACTTTGGTAGCCTTTTGAAAGTTAATGCAAGTAATGCTTCCAAAATGGCTATGGATTACGTGGTGAAATGTCAATGATGTTTTCTGAATCCTATCACTTCGGTAGCCTTTTGAAAGTTTATGTAAGTGTGCTACCAAAATGGCCACGGATTATGGGATTGAATGTAAATTATGTCTTTCGGATCCTGTGTTTTTGACAAATTAGTCTTGTAAAAAAAAAAATTCTCTAATTACACCGAATGCACTATCTCTTTTTCTCACTCCTGCCAACCTCGGAGTACTAAACCAACTAGCATTCTGATCCGTGCTATGCACAAGTTTATATTTCAATTTAAAGCAATACTAATATATATACTTATATTATAATATAGGGGGTTTATATTTCAATTGAAAATAATATGTATATATTCTTATATATTAGAATATAGGATAAAGTGTATGAAAAGCCAAAAAAATCAAAGGAGTATATGCTTAGCATGTTAAAAAAAAAGTTTATTTTGGAAGCACAAAATGGACTTTCTTAATTTTAATATAAAAATTTATAATTTTCTGTTATATGCTTATGAGAATTACATACATACATGTGTATATAATGTGCCATGTGTGTGTTGGAAATTTCTTTTTTAAATAGCAGTAATTGTAATCGATATTTCCCATCTTTATTGGTCTGAGGTCCTAATTTCTCTATTATTTATTCAAAACACAACTTAACATATTGTAAATGTTACACTATTATAAAGAGAATTTGGCTAGTAAAATATAAAAATGAAAATTCAATACAAAAGTATAAAAACACCAAATTTAGTTGTTTTTCATATTAAATTTGAATTAAATGATTTCAAATTTTCGAAGGAAAAATATTGTAGTTGAATCTCTAGCTCGATTCAAATTGAAGAGTTAAAATTTGAAGCACAAAGAATTCCATAACTTGCAATTTGGTTTAACATTTTTACAATATATTTAACTTTACCTCCCATAATATGAAAATCATATAAAAATAAAAAATTGATCACAATGGTTGCAACTATTGGCATTTAAAAATGCAAATGAAAAACTGATAATATCTTACAATACCCTCAACTACTAAAAAAAATAAATAAAAATACTATAGCAAGTACATAGTTACATGTGAAGAAAACAATAAGAATACATAAAATAATCAATAATACCCAAGACTATTCTTAGCATTTGGGTTTTGCACTCTTATTCAAATTTAATTAGGGTTAAATTTGGATCAAATATATACAAATTAAATAGATATATAGTTTAGGGTCAAAAGTTCTATATCTTTTCTTTAAACTTGCATTGCTATTTTTTTTTTTTATATTTTTGGTAGATTTTGTAACGACTCGAGTCCAAGGGTTGGTCCAAGTAATTTTTGGATCAAATCCACTGGTCCAAAATATTAACCCAAATTACTCAATAGCCCAAACACCTACACTCTTAAAACCATTCATTTTCCCTGGTGTGGGATACTACATTCTCTCCACCTTTAGGACTTTGCATCCCGTCAGAATTCAAACTGTCCACTTGGTTATGTTTTGATTCTACAGGTGACTCGTATGGGCTCCAGAGGTGGCTCTCGCCCAACATAAACCGCCGGTCCAAGCTCACCCCGCGCAAAGATTATGCAAGATTCACTCTAATACCAACTGTGACGATCTAAGTCTAAGAGCTAACCCAAGTAATTTTTGGACCAAAATCTACTGGCCCAAAATGGTTAATCCAAATTACTCAACAGCCCAAGCACCCAAACTTTTAAACCATTCCTTTCCTCTTCCTTCATGGATGCGGGGTACTAGTACTACAGATTTGATTTTGCTTTACTATTATTTTTTATCAAAAATAGAGATTTCAAATAAAAGTTTTCATGTTGAAAGGCTAGTAGTGATTTATTTTTTATTTAATGATTTCATAATTTAGGGTTCATGAATGATACTGCTCCTGATTTTTATAAATCGATGACAAATGAATATTATTTTCTTTTTATTTTCTATATAATTTGCTCATGATTATTAATAGTTTATTAAGTTAAAGGATAAAATATTGTTATTTACTTTTTTTTTTTTACTTTTAATAGGTTTGCTCATAATTCTTTTTTATTTACCGTCATATTAATAGATTTCAAATCAAATTCCTATTTAAGTGAAACTACTTCTTACTTTTCAAATTCAAAAAATACGAAAGAATATATAACAATTAAAAGATTCAAAATTCTATAAAAAAGAAAAAGAAAAAAAGAAAGAGAAGTTAGAAACATTCTGATTTAACTAGTCTAAAAACCCTTCTTGCAATACATATGCATATAGATTGTTAATGTGCGTGTGTTTTTTTTCTTTCTTTTTGTGGTAATAAAATATGCATAAAATTAAGTTACCGACAAGTTAGAAGTACTCCAAAATTCCAAGAACTCCAATCCCCCGAACGACAATTACACCATTAGACGACAATTTACAGTACGCGAGGAATTGTACTTCAAGAGATTTTGTGTCTATTTTGTGAATACAACGAGCGAATTGAAACCAATCTCTAATTACTAAGCTGTTCTTGAGCATTCAGAAGTTACGAAGCTCATATAAAACTGCCTAGAATGTAACATATGGGGATATTGGTTGACTAGTTTTAGTAAAAGATCCTTACCATTTTCGCAAATAACAGGTGAATTCCCAAAAACAACAGAAGCTAATGACTAGAACAAAGAGTATTTGAGCTTTACTATGAGCAAATAATTACAGTTATGGTTTTGTCCAAAAACAGCTCATTGAGAGAAGCCAGCTAATTACCATGACCAAATAGTAACAACATACATGAAGTGATAGAAAACCGGTAGCTAGAGCTACTACATCTTCATATTCAGCATCCTCTCGAATTCCCGAGATAAATCCTCCAGGTGAACGAAATTTTCACCTGTGGCTTCCTTTTCCTTCCGAATCTCATCACGCTCTAAATTCAAAAGAGCAATTTGTTTCCGTATTTTCTCTCCATTATCTGGTAATTTGGACATTGTAGCCTACAACATCATCCAAGAAGAATATTAACGAGACAGTGCAGACAGTGGCTAACAAAGTATGTCTAAAGAACAAATATAAAAAAATCCATAAATAAACTTAATTAACTACTCAGTTTTCAAACATGCTAGCAGCAAGACAAAACTATAATTGAATACTGAGTGATGCATGTGTCCGGCCATCTGAGATGCTAAACAACTAGCCTTTTCCTCATTGATACTCTGCATATGCCTAGATACTGCTCCCGAAGCAGTTAAACTTAGGAAGGGGAACTAATCAGGCCAACAAAAGGGTTTGGAATATCACACAGTTTTCGACTTGCTAAAACTTGGGTGGAGTATTTTTGAAAGAACTGTAAGACAGAATATTCTTGGCGAAAGTGGAACATCGGCTAAGGGAATTATGTTACTGATAGACTCACTGTAACGGACGTGAAGTCTTATGAACAGGGACAAAACTTCAATCTGCTAAGAAAATGCAGTGGATGTGACTTCCTAACTCACCCCAACAGGGACATGAATATAGGTTCAGAACTTCAGCAAACTATTCTCAGGCCTGCCTAGGAACTATATGATAGAAGGGTGTAACCTCTCTGGTTTCTGTATCAAGGGAAAACACTTTTGCTGCAATGCACTAGTGTGTACCTTCAGTGCAAGTTCTATGCAGTGAAGGGGGAAAAGTAGCAAAAGCAGCTAATTAGTGCTTTAACAGCAAGTCAATTAATCTTGTACAAATGTAACAGGCCAAGCTTTCATGTTCATACTTCAGCAACTCTCCAAAATTAATGTACCTTATTGCCAAGAATCTGAGATAGCCGGTTGATTTTCTCAGTGATTTCAGCCTCCGTAGGTTCACTTGCACTAGGAGAAGAGTTCTTCTGCAGCAGCTTCACATCTTTAGGGTTGAAGGCATATTGTGCACTGCAGAAAAATAAATAAATCATACAAGTTACAATTGAGAGTACAGAGCAAACTTTGTTATAGAAAGCATGATAGGAGCCCAAAAAGCATACCTATGAGCTTCTTCATTAGACAAGCGCGAGGAAGAGTTTGCCCTGAATGTAGCACCCCTCACCCTTTGCCCACAAATTTAACATTAGAACTTTCATACATAAAATATTCTGTCTAATCATGAATTGTAAAAAGTGCATTCATCTTTCGCATCATGAAATTGCAGTATGAACACCAGAAAGAAAAGCAAGAACTATCTCAGAATTTTCTTAGGCAACAAAATGTGGCACAAAGCAGTAGAACTTGCTATTTTGCTAAAATTGGCACAAAATTGCAGTGAGCCATTCTTGATTCAACTTGGCTACTATAGAAGAAAACGGCAGCATACCTTGGCACCTCCTCCTCCTGAACAACTGGTTCAGGCTCAGCCTTTGAGAAGAGTAAACTGTGCTGACTAACTCCAGCTATATCCAAACCTTCGAGGAACTTAATATGGGCTTTTAAAGAGTCCTCCCTAAATTAAGAACAATCCACAAAAAAGGTTGTTATGATATGGTAAAAAGGGAACAAAGAAAGAATAAAGAAACATGAAATTGTGAGAAATTATGAGCTTTCCTTTGCATGTTATGTTCCTTTCAATGAAGAAATAGAATAGGAATGGAATAGAAAAGAACAATTCCAAAGGAAGAAAAAAAATCCTCTTGTAAGTTACAGGTGTAGATACCATGGACATTGAACTGTGAGAATAGCATTTCTACTAGTAATCCAAAATTGAAGTGACAAAATTAAAAACAAAAAGCACATTGTGTAAAGGGCAATGAGAACTTCACAAATCAGTCTGATTTGAGAAAAACAAATACATACATCATTTGTTGCTGACCGTGCTGTTCAAGCAACTGCTGCCGAGTAACAGATATGTCAAAACCTTGTTTTGGTAGACTAAACAGCTCTTGAAGATCCTGAAAGTAATCCAGATATGATACCAAAGCTAAAGAGTTACCAACAATTAGGAATATAATGGTACTCTTTTACTTGACAAGAATAACCAATCTTATCAAGATTTGGAATTACTTGTTTACTGAAATATCGCATTTGCTCTTTGTGCTCCGTAGCTGTCCTAAAAAGTCCTCCCTTGAATATCTGTAGCATACACTCAAATAATAATAATAATAATAATAATAACAGCAGCACATAAAAGCATTTGAGAGAAACATGCTCAGCATTTCAACAACAAACAATGATTAACACCAAGCACAAGGATTGACCAGATAAATCTGGGGGGTTAACAAGATACAAACTGTGCAAGCCAACCTTTAAGCGAGTCTATATTGTTCCAATAGAAATCATTAGGGTTTTTCTGAAATTCAATAGCACTTGGTTGCAAACGTAACATGCTCTTGTGATGAGAAATATGTTAAGATTTTAGAGCTCTCAAGAATTCATTAATTTTGGTTTGGATGGTGAGGCAAAGACAAAAGTGTAGATATCCAGAGTCCCCAGTACTGAAGTAACTGCACAATTTAGAAACCTTTATTACCTGCAGTCTATAAATTTTCTCTTCGACGGTGCTACAAGTCATCAATCGATACACAATCACGTCCTTCATTTGTCCAATACGATATGCACGATCAACACTCTGATTATCAGTGCTGCCAAAGTCCAAAAGCCAGCAAAAACAATAATAACAATCACTGCCTTAGACAATAAACATTTAGCACACAAAAGGCAAATTTAAAATGGCAGATTCAGGCACAGATCTGTAGCTAAGTTAGAGGATGGATATGGCTTTAGAAAAACTGAATAACAGATTGCAGTAGGCACACGTTGAAGGTAAAAAGGGGGCAGCAAAAATTGCAGGAGCAGAATCAGTCAAGTACTTGCACAAAAATATCATTTGAGCTAGCTATAATTTTGTGCTACCTGCCTTTTTAACAAGAATATGTTAAATAAGTTGGCCAACCATCATAGTGGGGAGTAACCTAACAATGAATGTGAAGGAATTATGTATCAAATCATATAACAGAAGAATCTCAAGAATATATAATGAGGTCAATGTAGAATTCCAAGAATGAGTGGTAAAATGGAGATTAAAATTTGTCCATTTACATTCCACAAATGCATTCCAAATGATAGCATTAGAAGCTAATTCCAGAAATTACAGACATTTGTTATCAACCCTAAAGTTTAATTGTGCTCCATACATAAGCTAGTTTCTCAAGATTAAAATACTGGCAATTCAACAAGCACTTTTGATTAACTTCAAAAAGCACAACTACCTACTTTCAGATGAAAGATCAAACTCTCCAACATGGGAGACATTGACACAAAGAAGTCATAGAACGATTAAGGTGCACAATTCAAAGCATCAATTACAAAAAATTCACAGCTGAACACAGTGGCTTTTACTTTCAGATGAAAGATCAAACTCTCCAACATGGGAGACATTGACACAAAGAAGTCATAGAACGATTAAGGTGCACAATTCAAAGCATCAATTACAAAAAATTCACAGCTGAACACAGTGGCTTTTTTTCCCATTTGTGGGAGGTATAGTAGAGACTATTTCCAGAGCTTGCAAGACGTCTTCAGCTGAGAAAACCTCTTGTTGCTGCCACAGTGCTTGTGTGAAAATTTTTTTCCAAGCTAAAGCAAAGGGCTAGAAAAATGGAGATAAAGTATCCACTAATCTCTAATGCATAAAATGAAGATGTCAAGAACAAGAACTTCTAATGTATATGTCATATCGCCAGCAATTGGAGCTAGGTATCTCGTTCTCACAAGGACAATGTACAGTGAAAAGAATAATAACTACTAAGATCTTTCAAAAGATTCCTACCATCAAAGAATCAATTGCTGATTCAACAGCTGAAGAAACCTATACAAGGAAAGAAATTCAAACACACACCTTGGGTTCCATGCTGGGTCAACCACAATCACACGATCTGCTTTCGTGAGTGTAAGACCTAGACCACCAACTTGGGAAGTCAAAAGAAAAATAGGTGCCCCACGACCCTCTTGGAAATCCTGTAACAGCAAAATGCTATTCAAGTTGACATTTCACAGCATATGAAGATCAATATCAGCAACAGCAAGCTACCCACATTAACAATCTTCAATCTATCACAGGCTTTAGTTGTGCCATCAATCCGCATGAATTCATAACCATTGGATATGAGAGATTCCTGAATACAAAGAAGAAACAACAATTAGTTTAATTACCAAGTAACAAAGTGAAATGCATAAAATATCAAGTAACAAAAAACTTCTGGTGACGATAAGTCTTTTGAAATGTCAGCAAGAAAACATGTTTGGTACAAAGGAGAATTCCAGAATATTCAGTAAAAAAGGTATCATGATTCCACGCCAACAGCCGCAGATGCATAACATAGTGGAGACCAACAATTACAATGAGGTTTCTGTTTAACACGTCACAGGCAAAAATCAAGCAATAAATTTGTGACGAACCTGAATTAGATTTAACATTTTTCGTGTCTGTGAAAATATAAGCACGTGATGTCCCTTTGGAATCAAATCATCCTACAAGAAAATAAAGTAATAGATAAAGCAATTTACAAAAAGACCTCCATGTCAGAGGCAGCTGGAGCCTGGAGGTTTGTTTCAAATGAAAGTGATCTTTTACTGTATCTTAAGCTAGATTTTCCTAACTAGATGGAGCAATATCTTAATTGATTATGACATGGTATCCTAACCAGCAAAGACAATATAAATGATGTCTTGCAGGAAATATCATGCTTCTCCTCAAAGTCAAACATTTTATCAACATCTGCTATATGCATTGCCAGTTTCTCAGCCACATCATGATCTTGCTGGTCTAGCATTGAATCCATGCCTTCCAACACATCCTCAGCAGCTCTTTTTGTCAAGAGACGTGGATGGTCACATATTTTTTTCAAGATCTGCATTCAGGTAAGCACAGTCGTGAACAATGTCAGCCTATAAGAACTTGTGAAACGAAAATTGGAATATATAATGTAGCATAAAACAGCTGCATAACATTGAGGAAGAAAGCTATGGTTTAGTAAACTGTGCTGTCAAACGTAAAAAGAAGAAAAGCATTAACAATGACAAACCCAAAAAATTGGAACAAGGAAAAATATGTGGTATCACTACTTTGAACAGTGAAGGAAGCTCTGAGATATTGTTTCTTACTTAACAGGAAATACCCCGACTATAGCATGAAAGGGACTAAGGTTAGCGAGTCAACAATAGTTAGAAAATTTTGAATTACTGGTGTACTCTTCTTCTTCATTGGAAGACAGAATAAGCATGAGAGAGAGACAGATGGACGGACAGAAAGCAAAATATGCTAATCATTAATCAGTTATGAGTTGAAAAATTGCTTCTTTTAACAGCAAAATTAGGATGACTAAAATTAGCCTCGCAAGGCAGGAGCTTTCACTAGATGTTTCAACAGTTAGGTTTTCATGTTGATGACAGATTGACAACTTCTCTTCAAATTCAGGATCTGGTTACAGAGGTTACTTTTAAAATTCCATCCAAGTACCAGGATTTTGAACTGTTGCCTACATTCATTGTCATAATTAATTTGTAGATCTAAATTTCATGTCTTCCACCATGTCAAGGTAGACTTTCCTTCTGTTCCTTTACCCAAGAAAAAATATTTCTCATTTCCATGGTCCAATTGTTGATCCCAAAATTTAACAAGGATACTTCTACTAGCAGATTCCAAAAGAATGGAGGAAAAACCAAATTCACAAATGAAAAATATCCTTTAGTATAATAACATAAGCAATAAGCTCTTAATACGCCTTTTTCGCCCAAAATCTGGAGGTTTTATTCAAAAAGAAAAGCACCACTCAAGTCAATTTCTGGTACGCTAACGAAGTTGTTTAAATTTTTTTTATCCTCTATCAAAATAAAAAGCTGTAGAGTTAAAGAAAAAAAAGTGTAGAGTAGCTTGTTAACCAAAACCACTTTCTAGATATTGGTCGTACATGAATATAGAGTTCATGTTGGATAACTAGCTTAAGTATTTTTAGCAGCCATGCTCTAAAAAATATGCAAGTCCTTGAACCTGTGTGGCTACCAGCACAGAGGGCAAATTATAAGGACCACTTCCATTGACCATACTGAGGAGTAAGGGAAGGGCTTTGATGACAATGAGATCCTTCTTGTCTTGCTCAATGCAACTTGGTCTTGTTGACATCATCGAGATGTTAGATAAATCCTGTACATATCTACATACAATAGCAGGTGATGCATTGTTCACAGTGCCAACAGTATGTGCACAATGTATTCTGAATATACTTCTACACTCTTGTCCTAGAAAAGAAAATTATAATGAGGCCACGTTTTATCAGAATGCTTCAGAAAATTTATAATCATTGGAAGTTGAAGGTCTCTGCAAATTTCAAACTCTCATTTCTCCAATGAAGATGGTCCCAATTTTGACAGAAGCACGATATATGCCTATTTGTGGGCCTTTTTCTCTCATTCTATCTTTTGCTGTTTTTTTTTCAGAACTCCTCTCCAGTGTCTAACTGGCCAAATAAGGACTCACATGTATGCCTCTGAGTATGAACACAATTAAAACGAGGTCTAAGTTTCCACCTCACTATTTGGTATCAACTTTTCCAAGTGAACAATTATCTTTGGTAGTTCTGAGGAATGGGTTTGGAGTTTACTCCTAAAGCTGAGTGAGCTGTAGAGGAGGCTGGTTGATAGAAGTAATGAAGTTTTCACCTGTTAATCTGGTCAGAAGTAGGATACTTTTGGTTAGAACAAGCAAATTAGTCCAGTTTGATCCTTCATTGTCATCTTTTGTTGACTGATAAAGAAACGAGCTCCTGAGAGAATCCTGTTCAGGTTTGATGACATTACTCGGAATACTTACCATTAAGTTTCATTCTATGGAGGTAATCCAACTGAGTCCTTCGGCTCAAGATGAGAAAAAACTAAATAACATAAAGTGCTTGAGATATCAAATTAAATCAAATCACATATGGTGAATCGGATCAAGAAAAAGAAACAAGAGAAGAATGGCACAAAGCTCAAATATGGAAATACTTCAAGCTTACAGAGAGTATCCATTTGTTCATCTTTTAAGTAACTATAAAAGCAAAAAATTACCAGGAAGAAGACAAAGAGCAAGTGATGGAGACATTGAGGCCTTAAATGAGTTTTCTATTAAATTTTAGCTCTTTTACTACAAACACTTATTTAATAGTCTGCTTCCTAGCTAAGTCCATAATTTAGTACCTATACAGTCTGCTTCAAATTTGCTAGAGTAGTTAGCTAGTTGTATGACTAGAAGTGTCTCAGTCAAGTACTTAAAAGATAGATAAGTTCTTTGAAATGAGGTCAACTCATGCAACCAAGGAAATCATTTGTAGGTAAGTAATATCAGCTAGTGGCCAATACAATCCACATCCCTGCTATAAAGGACATGCAGCTCAATGTATAAGGGCAAATTTTGGCTGAAACAAACTTCCAACTTCAATGTTGGTATGAAACCAGTGAAGATATACCATGTTTTACTAGGTCTGATTTGATTTCTAGGCTTCCCTACTTTGCCTATTCTGTTTCTACTTTTTAATCACTATAAATTCACTATAGCTGCATCAGCAGGATTATACTTAGAGAACCAATGAGGGGAATCAAATTAAATGTGGTGCTGATTCACAAAAGTAAGTCAAAGTGAAGACTACATATATATCATTATATTCCATAAAAAAATGTCCACAATGTCAAAACTCTTATAGGAACAGAGGCCTGGAAATCAAACTGACCACAAAGGAAAAAAGTTCAAAGTGAAGATTACCGTGAGTGCAGCCAAAGGAGAACCATCAAAAGCTGAAAGGACTATCTCACTTTTCAAGAAAGCTTCATAGATTTGTCGCTGTTCATTAAAACAGTAAAACATATAGATTGCTCATATTTTCTCCAATCGGCAGAAAGCATACATTTTGGAATGAGTGTAGACAAGATTTAGTACAGGATAGCAACAAAGAACCCTCACCTGGCACCTAGTCAATTTTAACCACACAATGATCTCATTCTTCTTAGAGAGTTTGGAGCTATTGCTGGAATCATCTTCACTGAATACCTCACTTTTCAAACGGCGAAGAAAGTAAGGTTGAATTTTTTCTCTTAATTCCTGTGAATATAGGACATGAATCTTTGTTTTAATGAACGAATTTTGAGCAAACGGATAAAATATGTCCAGAGGGAAGTAGAAACTTAAAACTGTGCCAAGAGATGTGGGCACAGGTACAAATCAATACAAGAAGTCAGTACAAAACAGAGGAAAAGACCAGGTAAAAACTATTAGATCTTCATTGTGACAAATAAAATGCTAAAAGAACTACAACATTTTACGATATCCAAATTGCCTTGCCAAATTATTAAGCCAGATTAAATGAAAAGATAGCACGAGATTCCCCGCTGGCTAATTCTTGTAAAAAGGCTACCATTTAAAGCAAAGCATTTACTTGCATTCACTCTTCCTTGTCTACTCAAAATGAAGGAAGCAACCTCTAGAACATAGAATTATGATACCATTTTTATCCAACGAAAGTAAAATCTGACTGTACTAGATATACACATGATCATATGGCAGTATATCAACAAATCAAGTGTAACACAAGCATTAGGATCCATAACTATATTATATATTAGAAGCCAACCAGAAACTTAGCTTAAAGAAAAAGAAAATAAAAACCTGGTCTGCTTAAACTGAAAATTATTTGGAAAAACACTTTCGCATTATTCACTGTAGCACATTTTTGATTTGACATAGAAAGTTGGTTGAAAAAATAGAAAAGGGGCTGAAAAACTTGTTTAGAGAATAATACCAAAACTCTTTCTAAATAATCAGATCTCCAAGTGATATATTTCATGGACGGAATTTTCTCCAAATGTTGGGCCAGAAATAATATGACCATCAGATTTTGCAATTATTTTGGAGTCCCCACTGCAACGAGTTGCCACAAATTAAGAATCATCTACAAGGAATTTCTTAATGAAAATGAAATTATGTACTACAGATCTGGACAAAATATCCCACATTAAGACATACAATATTACAGAAGAAACATCTGTCATGTCATCAAGGATACATCATGAGGAGCTCTAGTTGCTCTCAACAAAGAGAAGCAAATGAAATAATTTTATGGAAAGTAGCTATACTAGTATTATCTTGATGAGGAAGAAACAGTACAACCCCTCACTCTGTTGACACCCAAAATATTGCAAGTTAAGCAGGTAGAGTGCACAGTAAAATTTGGGTAAGGTAATGAACAAATAATGCCACTCATAAATTGATAGCATCAACAAAATTATGAGATACCAGACCAAAATCAACCTTTACACATACTTCAGCATAGAAGCCTGGCCAAATCAAATCCAGTGTATATATAACATAGAAGATCCTATCGAAGGTTGAAATTCAGCAACATTTCAAATAATGTAAGACACAAAAACAAACTTCTGGTCTCAGAATATAAATAATCACCTTTGCAACAGTTGAACCAATGCGCTTTTCCCTATCAGACGCATTTTTCTCATTTCCACGGTTAATTAATTTCTCATACTTATCTCTAAACCTAAAAAGTAAGGCAGCAGAAACAATAGAAGTTAGTAATGATTAGAGATACAAGCTTAGTTCAATATAATTAAATTCTAAGATGCTACATACCATTTATAGTCACCTAGAATCTCAGGACAGCAAAAGTTGAATAAGGCCCACAACTCCTATTCCAGTTGAGAAGGAACAGGAAGAAGTTATTAGCTCATCATACTTTGCTAGATAAGTAATACCTCAACTATTGATGAAAAATCAAAACCGTGCTAGCAGATCACTTGTACCTTGAGATTGTTTTGAAGGGGTGTGCCACTAATAATAATACGATGTGCTGCAGGAATCTGAAGCAGACTTTTTGCCCTCTGTGTACTGGGATTTTTTATCAGATGACCCTAAAAAGTTGTGGTGCTTAAAAACCTTCCGTTCAAGATAAGGACAAGAATTCAACAAGTAAAAGAGTACTTGAACTATGACTCATTCATGAAATCCTCAACAAGCAATCTGTGAAAAATATACAACCACCAAACTTTATGAAAACATCCAACAAAGTCCACAGTGAAGTTAAAGATGCAGAAAGACAACTAATTTGCAGCAAAAGGCATTAGTAAATGAAACATATTTTCACCATCAGTCAAAAAAGTTTAACAAATTTGGTAAATAGGAAGGGATACTAATAGAGGGAAATAGGTCAAAAAATATCTGAGGAAACATCCAAAGGAGCCAAATCAAGCCAGAGTCAAGCATGTCAAAGAATTACTCAGAGCAACATCAGCTAATAAACCTATGGCAAAAAAATCTGCTAACATTCCAAAAAATAGGACAAAATTTCACCTTCACAAAAACCTCTAGACTTTGAATTTAAAGAAAATGCAAAGGGTGAAATACAAATCAAGAGTGTGAGAAGGAAAAAAGGTATGACATTCACTTCTAACCGTGCCAACTGCTAAAAAGATAAGAAAAATTTTTGAGAACTGGTAAACATTAGAATGGGTACAGGCACGCACCAATAGAAAGATAAGAAAAATGTTTGAGAACTGGTAAACATTAGCATTGTTACATCAACAGACCGAACCACAAAAAGTTTAAAATAAGAAACTTAAACATACCTCGTCAAGAATTATATAGTCCCACGTCATTTCATCCTCACTTCCTTCATCATTATAATAGTAATCTCCACTTAATGACTTTACATTATTCCGCACGATGTCGTAAGTTGTCAAAAGAATACCTTTATCCTGTACAGATAGCCCAAAACATGAAAATAAAAAGTAAATATCAGATGCTAAATCAAGGACATTGATATTGAATCCTTGAACTTATTCAATAACACAAACCCAAGAATTATCAGTTACAAATTAGTCACAAAACCTCGAATTGTTTTGAAAAAAGTTGACTGGACAGAGACAATACCTGTAGTACATATTGAAGCTCATATTGCCTTGTAGTCACTGAAGTTCCGAAATATCTACAGAAATTGACATATGATAGATCAATTTTCATCATACTAGATTGTTTGACAAGCATACAGGCTTTAAAGGAGTGCAAAGAGAATACTCACTCTCTTGTCTTTCCAGCAAGGCCCACAGTTGAAAGTTCTTTGACCCAATGGGGCAACAGTGTTTTAGGAGCAACAACCAGGGCCCTCTTAATCAAATTTGAGTGGAAGAGTCCAGCTAGGAAACCACAAATCTGAAGTTTCGTGAAGCCTGAAATTAGTCCACTATGGACCTTACAAAATTATATTATTGAAAGATAGAAAACAAGTAAAAACCTAAGTTCTTTACCTGCATTGTCTTGCCTAAACCCATATCATCACCCAATACACCTCCAACACCCATAGAGTGGAGAGACCAAAGCCACTTCAATCCATCACGCTGATGAGGATACAACATTTTGCCAATTTTTCCAGGTAGTCTGAAGGTAAACTTTGGACCAGTCAAAGTAATTACGTGCTCCTCCTCTGAAACAAAAACATCAGCAGGATCTTCCAATGCATCAAAATTATCAGAATCTTCATAAAGATGATTGGACTTATGCCACTTCACTCCTTTCTTATTAAAATCCTTCCCACTCACAATAAAACAATCATCATCCTCGTTTTCCCCTTCTTCTCTTGAAGTGGACTCAAATGATCGTCTAGCTGAATCAGAGTTGACTATAACTTTCTTAATGTCATTTTTAGGTGGCTGACAAATCTTCATGCCACTTTCTAACTTCTCATAAGAATTACGAATCTGAGATGCATCATCAAAATCATTATTCTTTTTAAAATCATCAATATGAGAATATCCAATGTCAGATTCCTTAGCAGAAGCTACTGATGAACCAGACGAGGTTGAAAATGAAGATGCAGCACTTTCATAGTCAGGAATTTCTTCATTGTTTTTTGCATGGTTCACTTCACTCTTAGATAAATGCTTAGAATCATCTTTCAAGTCAATCCTCCTAGGCTCCCTTTTCTTCTCAATGGATAAAATCTCAAGCCTTGAGCTTAAATCATTAAGAATATCCCTTATTTCATTCACACCACCTCCATAGCTATTCTCAAGAGCAGTTTTTACCCAAGGTGAAGAATCGCAATCCGAAATCCCCAAACCTTTGGACTCTTCTGTTTTGGTAATTTCAATATCCATCTTGCTACGATAACCATCATTTCTTGATGCTCTACAAGGGCTCCGGCTACCCTCAATCCTCACTTTCACCAGTTTCCCCTCTTCTCCTGCATTAATTGAATTCATTAGGTTAACAATGACTGCAAGTTTCAAGATCAACAATTGCAAAAGCATATCATACAAAACCAAGAGACGCAACCCAAAGAGTGCAAACAGAATTTTACCTGGTGGATGAGGAACAAGATCAGAATCACCATATGAAGAACTAGATCTTGTTTCATCAGCGTTGCCATCCTTGTCACAAACTTCACGACTGTCCAGAACAACATTTGATGGTCTTACTTTATCTACAAAAAGGCAATTCCATCTTTTTCTGTTTAAAATGAACCCCAATTTTCCATCTATACAATGGTAAGAAAAATTTTTCCCAAAATTATTTTTCCTTTTTCAGGCCTTTATATCTCATGTTAGATTAATCAGGTCATACACCCCTATTATCCAAATACAGTATGAACTACATTTTATAGCAAAAACAATTAACATAATATGAAACCATGCACACTAGACACTCGATTCTACACATTCTCATACACAACACAGAAAGATATATGAAAACCGAGAGTAAAAGAGAACAATGCTATTCCATCATTTTTTCCATTTAAAATGACCTCAAAAGTTCCATTCAAACAGCACCGACAACAACTTTCCCAAAATGCGATTCTTTTTCAGGCCCTCATATCTGATCCTCCATGAATCAGGCCATATGCTCGTACTATCAAAACACAATATGCACTACTTATCAGAGCACAAACAGTCAAAATTCTATGCAAAAACCATATACTCTATACACACTTTTTACACATTCTCTCACACATACACAATATACATACAAAAACAGAGGGAAAGAGACATGAGAAAAGCACCAGAAAGTGGAGACGGGGAATCAAAATCCGCAATCCCAGAGAAGCTTGGAAAATCAGCTGCTTCAGCAGTAAACTTTGATTGATTTTGTTGTTGTAATTGCTCTACTAATCATCCAGAAGCTAACAAACTCAGTAGAGGAAGCAACATAAAAATACCAAAAATCAGGCGTTAATAGAGTAAATAATAAATAATACCGGCAAAAGGACGGGGAGGAGAAGGAGAATCAAAGTCGGCGATTCCAGAGAAGCCAAAAACGTCTTCGTTTTCAGCAGCATCAGATGCTGAATACGCTTTACAGAGACGGCGTCTGCCTTGCAACTTCTTCTTCACCTTTACATTCGACTGGTTTTCACAAATTTCTTCCCCTTTTCACAAATTAACCCAGTAATCAGTCGATAAAGTTCCAGCCAAATAAGCATAACCCATTGATTTAAACACAAAAATAACCAAATAAGTACAACAAAATGCAAAATAAAATCTTATTATCAATATTCATTCCTTTTACCCGGGATTTGGGAAATGGGTTTCGAATGGGACGCCGAGAGGTCACTGAGAATCCGATTGTGGCGCTGATTAAGGCTGAGAGGGGGCTGGGTCCGCTTATGGGATTCCTGATTATCGGTCATATTTGAATTTTTACTTGGAGAACTTTACTCAAACAGAACTGTTGGCCTATAAAGTATTTAAAGTAGAATAGAGTTTCTCTTTTGCATATACATAAGGATTAAGGAAGAATGAAAATGGAGAAGAAGGAGATGATGGCTGGGAGGTTTTTGGGGGGTCGTGCAATTTGAATTTCGAAGCTCCAACAGTCGAGTCCGTCTATAGTTTGTAGGCTTGACAGCCCACTCAAACGTCACGCCAAGCGAGTTTGATTTTGTTGGAAGGGGGTTAATTTGAAGTATGACGAGTTATTAAAGGGGTGAAAATGTAAAATTAGCAATTTTGACATTACCCAACCGAATGAAATCAATTAAAAAAAGTGGTTTAGACTCGGGTTAAATGTGTTGGATTTTGCCAGTGGGTTAAATTCCAATTTCAACTTTTAGGTTCTTCAAATTCATCTCATGTAGGTTTGGGGCTATTGTCAAACTAAACTACTTCTTAGCAGCGATCAAAAGTTCAATTTGTACTTGACTTTGATTGAGTGCGAGTCAAAGTCAAGTGGCTCATTTATATATTGATTTGAGTTCGAATGTATAATTTTCAAACTTGAAGACTCAACAACTCTTATCGAGCATAATATAATTAATTAATAATTATAGATTTAATTATTACATTTTAACTCTTTTAGGTTTGGGAGTTGTATAAATTACCAAAATATCGTCTCTGCCTTTTAATATCCTTATGGGTCATATAGTCATTTCCCATTAAAAAGAATAAAATTAGGTATATGGAAATAAAAATAGGGCTTTGTTTAATCAATTTCCAATCCATTTGAGTTCTTCTTCCTATTGAAGCTCTCGACAAAGTGACGAACAACACAACTCGAAACAAAGCTTGCTGAGCTTCCTTCTCAATCTTGATGTCAAATTTACCCATATGAAAATTGAAATCCATCTTTGAGCTTGAGCTTCAAACCTTAAGTTGTGAAATTCACTATTAAGGAATTGATTCTGCTGAGAGTTTCAATTTTAGGAATTAGGAAAGCACAAACCTTAAGTTGTGAAATTCACTATTACTGACCTTGCTCTCTTGATCTTTATGCATTAACCGAAAAAAGTAATGAATGATTGTTTATTACTGTATTTACTCTAATTTCCATCCCTTCAATCCCTAAATTCTGAAATTGGGGCTTTTAATTCATTATTTATAGCGGCTAAAATTGAGGTTTTGATAGCTTGAGCCTCGAGGGAAAGCAAGGAAGACCATCAAGGAAATATGCGAAAAGAACTTGGCACTTCGACAAGTGCTTTGGAATCCATTGCAAGAGTAGGATGAGTAGGTATGTTGCATTTTGCTCTGCTTTTACTTGGTGTCCCTTTTTTGTTTTTGCTGACTAAATATTGCTAGTTGTTATTTGTTGAGGATGGTTAATGGTTAGTTATTTTTTTAAATAAATTGTTGTTAGATAAATGAACTATTGGAGCTATCCTTGTTTGAGTTGTAGATTTAGTGGTTATCTGTGGTAAATGGTATGGTCAATGCCTTGGTTTACATTTGGTTATAAATTGTGACACCAAATATTGAGAAAATGCTTGGGCAAAAGATGTGGCTCATCATACATATGTTTATAAATGGAGGCATCAAATATTGGCTTTAGTTCTTAGTTTCTTGACTGTTCTAGTTGGCTAGTTGTTGAGAAAATACTTGGCAAATGTATGATAAGTGTTAAATAACAACACAAAGCTAAGAAAAGTGTAACTGATTCTTAGGTACTTAGGTTGCCATAAAATTGATCACATTAGCATTAAAAATGTTACTTTTGATAGCTTTAAAGACTTAAGAGTCTAGAATATTAAAATCTACTTCACTACTATCTATTATAGGGATGTCTACCAGTCCACATGAAGTGTGTTCAATCGTGCAACATTATGCCTCTACTGTTGATTCATCTACTCCGTGTTAGTTGGACAACCCAATTGTGGTGAGTAATGACAACAAAAAGCAAGCAATTGAAGGACCACTATTCGGACCCAAAAATGCTCCTTTGACGAATAAAGAACCTACACGAACTTTGGAGACTGAAAATAATGTACAAACTGCTGAGGGAGACAAAGGAGAAGACACATTTTAGATTTCAAAAAGAACCAAGACATCATAGGCTTGGGATGACTACAAAGAATTTGAAGAAAATGGCACACACTATACAATTTGTCTTCATTGTATGAAGAAAATATCATGAGGAAAAGCCAAACCCACAAAAATTTGATCCTTTGCAAGTAGAGAATCAAAAGGAGAGAGAGGGGTGGGATGTTGAAGTAAGATAGAGAGCAAAGGATGGCAAAATTGTACGATTGAAAAGGAAAACCTATCTTATCGCCAAAAAAAAAAGGTAGCACCAAGTGAGATTGAGAGAGAAGAGTGGGAAAAGAATAAAACCTATGATCAGGGGAGAAGCAATGCCCCACTTTACCACCAATTGGCTGCTGCCTTTTAGCATGTGGCTTTTGCTGACATTTACACCCAATGCCACAATAGCTATCCTAATTTGACACCTCGTATTTTTTAATTTAAAAATAAATAAAGCAAAATAATAGTACTTGGTCTATGTTGTTTTATTATGACACTCACTTCTTAAGGTCTTGATAGAGGATCTAAAGTGACAATTACAAAAAAGTGTCCTTATAGATGTGTCATAATAGGGCTTTTTTGTTGTAGTGTGCTAATTTCATCTAATGGTTTCCTACTCCCTACCTTTTTTACTAGTCTTTTTCATGCTATTCCTCCATTGAACTTCTATTTTTTCCTTGATCTACTATTCACTTCAATGTTTTTACCCATAATAATCTCCTTTCTTTTTATGTTTTGGTCTAGCGCAAGTTTCTAATCTCCTCTCTTCTCTATACTACCACCAATCCATAGACTATCACAACTAACATTATACATATTCCTCTCCTTGTTGACCTCTCTATCATCCTGATAAAAATTCTTCAAAATTGACATTTGGCCAGTCTCATTGTCTGTTACAGGAATAGGTTCACCATTATCTCTACTTTGGACATTTGTACCTTCTCCTTGAGTTTTTGAGATCTCTTCTTTTGTGCCAACTCTTCCTTCCCTAAACTTGTTTAATTCTCTAGAGTTTTCCCCATGGTATGTTATCAAAAATTGTTTTTGGACTCTAGCATTCTCTATATTATCCCCCTATTTTCAATAGTGGTATTTGGTGGCTTTCCTTTTGTTTTCCTAGTTGGGTTTCTAGGATAGCTAACCCTCATCCACCCCTTTAACTAGGTGTTTTTCTCTAAATTGATTCTTTTCAAATTGCAGTTTTTCTCATTATGACCCAATCTACCATAATAGTAACAAAAGTCAGGACACTTTTCGTATTTGAATACTATCCACTTTAGTGTTCTATCAAGTCTTATGGTTGTTTCCCTAAGAAAGGGTTTGGATAAATCCACCTTCACTTGAATCTTAATATGCCTCTCTTCTTTACTTTCTTTTGTGAGAACAATAACCTCTCTAACAAAGCTAAAGAGGCCACCTATTTTCTTTCCTACTTCTATAGCAATCCAATAGATTGGCAAGTTCCACATTTGAATTCACATCAAGGATCTATTGAAGGCTTTTTCCTCAGATTCTATCCCCTCTCTCTACTTCACTAGGACTAAAGGCTATCCATCATAAATCCAAGGTCTGCCTCCTAAGACTTTTTCCAATTCTTGGTAGGATTGAAAGGTAAATTGAAAGAAGTTTGGTCATAGTTCCATTCTTCCAAATTTTTTGGGAAGTTTCACATATTATTAGCAGAGCTTTTAGTTCCTGCCATATTAGCCACTTTCTCCCCTTTTATTTTCCCAATTAGGCGAAGATTACATTCCTTTCCATCACTCTCAATATCCAACTCATCTAATAAAATCCCATTCTATTCAGTTTCAATGAGCGTGAATCATTTCATAAAATTCTCCAGATCCTCCATGATTGGAGCAATCCACACCAATCCACACAAATCCGAACCAGAGCAGCCATTGAACAAGCATAACAAAAACAGTAGGTCTGAAACTAATTTGGAAAAGCGAGAAAATAATTTGAGCGACCAGCACAATTAATGGTCCAACAAGTAAAAACTGAATAGCAAGTAAAAGATGAACAACATAATTAAATAGAGAACCTACTACTTACAAGTAGATCACAAATTAGCAAGTAAAAAATAAACATAATGGATTGAAAATGGTAGATGGGAGTTTACTTTAGATGCTTGAGCTTGGTTCTAGGCATCTTTTTTCTTCAGTGCTCTTGCTAGAATTAACCATAACCCAACATCAGAGATCCTATTTGTAATGATTCTAGATTGTCAAAACCAGAATGAATGATATCTATCTTGTAATCTAAGCAAATAATAGGTTTAAGAAATTTAGGATATTTGGATCTTTGCTATTTTGGGATTTGCGAGATTATTAAACTATTTTGAACACCAACTAGGGGGAAAGTCTCTCTCTAGAAAAGAGAGAAAGTCAATGAATGAAATTGATAGCAAAGCTAATTTGGGTCAACTTTTTCCTTTACAAACCAAAGAATTATCTGAACACTAGATTTCATGGTAAAAGGTAGCAAAGAATTCGCAATCTTTGGTGGAGTAGTGATTGAACTAACTTGTTAATCTAAAAGATGCTCTTGGTTCACAAATTTAACAACAAAATCGTAACAAAGAATTCACAATCTTTGGTGTGGCAACAATTGAGTTAACTTTGTAACCCAGAGGCTTACTTTTAAAATAGTTGTGCTTATAAATGCATCCATATATGATTAGATTGATCCAACTAGAGAATTAGACAAGGAAATCCTTATTTTTCTTTATCATTTTGTTATTGTGTGAAATTTCTCTCTACAAGTCTCATCTAGGACCTAATTTAGAAAAAAGACTATACCCATAATAGAAATGGGTTTGAAATCTCTCATTGCACATCTGTGGCCAATGTCATAAGGAACCTTTTTCATGTCTTCTTTGTCTTTCTTACTTGTAGAACATTGTTTGATACTTAACTTGAAGTGACCTACAAGTAGAGTATCCTTAGCCTTGCTCATGTTAAACTTGTCAAGTATTTTGTTAATATACTTTTCTTGAGACAATCAAATCTTTCATTGCGAAGGATTTGCTTAATTCTTTTTTTAACCTATCAATCTTTATGACGTCACAACCAACAATCAAATGTCATCAATATACAGTAAGAGAATAATAAAATCACCATTTGAAAAGTTCTTCATATAGACAAAATAATCAAATGTAGTCCTATAGTTCTCATAGTTTGTCATGATGAAGTCAAACTTCTTGTACCATTATCTCGATGCTTGTTTTAGTCCATACAACCTCTTCCTAAGATGGCATACAAGGTTCTCTTTACCACTTTTTTTGAACCCCTTTGATTGTTGCATGTAAATTTTTTCTTCCAAATCACCATGTAAGATGATTATATTCACATCAAGTTATTCAATCTCTAAATTCCAGTTGGTTGCAACACCAAAAACCTGGATTGACAATATCTTTACCACATGAGAGAAAATTTTGTTAAAGTCCATACATTTCTTTTGTTTAAATCCCTACACAACCAATTTTGCTTCGTACTTTGGTTGTGAACTATGCTCTTAAGTTTTTAACCTATAGATCAATTTATTTTTCAGTGCTCTCTTGCCCTCAAACAGCTTGATCAAGTCATATATATGATTCTCATGCAAGGACACCATCTCCTATTGCATGGCTTGCAACCACTCTTCTTTCTTGTCATACTCTAGAGTCTTACTATAGGACTTTGGCTTTCCTTAATCTATCAGCAACACATGCTCATTAGCATTATACCTGTTAGAAGGCCTACTCTCTCTAGTACACCTCTTAGACTCATCTTATGGTGATGATGAGTTGACGATGCCTCTTACTCAAGTTTATTAGTAGCAAGGTCATCATCAATAATATCCTCTCTCTACTCTGTTTCAGCTCTCTCATGATCAAAATCACCTGTATTGGAACTAGATTCGACTAGCATGAATGTCATCTAAGGATCTTAGCCTATCAACTTTATCAATGTCTTTAATTGTTTGATCTATAAGAAAGACAACATTTCTGCTTCTAATCAACTTATTTTAGGATCATATAGTCTATAGCCAAACTCTTCATGCCTATAACCCAAGAAAATGCACTATTTAGATTTGGCATCAAGTTATGACCTCTCAATTTTGGGAATATAAACAAATACTTGGTAACAAAAAGAATCTCAAGTTTATGAAAGACCCTCTTACTTGTCCATATTCTCTCTGAGATATCACTACTCAAAGGTACTGAAGGAGAAAGTTTGATCAAATCAACTTAGTCCTTGTTCCTTCACCCAAGAAGGATTTTGGTAGCTTGGCATTAGAGAGCATATATTTGATCCACTTAGTAATAGATCTATTCATCCCCTCTTCCATCATATTCTCTCGAGGAGTCTTTGGTACTGTTTTCTCTCGTTTGATTCTATAGGACTTATAGTACTTTCAAATGGTCCCCTGTACTCACGACCATTGTTAGCATGAATATACTTCAACTATTTGTCAGTCTCTTTCTCAACTTTGCTATAAAAGTCTCTGAACAGTTTCGAGACTTAGTCTTTAGATATCAAAGCAAAACACTAAACTTTCCTAATAAAGTCATTAATAAAAGTTACAAAGTAAATAGCACCAGCACCAACTCTAATAGATTCAATTTTCTAGATGGAGAAAAATTTTGAAATGCAAGTTTATGTTATTTCCCATAAATGCAGTTAACACAATATTTAAGCGCATTACCTCTTACTTCAGGTAGAAGTTGCTTCCAAACAAGTGTCTGAATTCCTTTTTACTCATGTGTCCAAGTCATTTGTGCCAAAGGTCAGTGGAAGAATCATGAGCTGCATTCACTCTCTCTTCCTCAAATTAATTTGATATTCTATTTCTTTCCTTTAGCATCGATGAGATATCAACTTTCTAGATGGAGAAAAATTTTGAAATACAACTCTATGTTATTTCCCATAAATGCAATTAATACAATATTTAAGTGCATTACCTCTTACTTCAAGTAGGAGTTGCTTTCAAACAAGTGTCTGAATGTGTCCAGGTTGTCTATGCTAAAGTTTAATGGAAGAATTATGAGCCGCATTCACTTCTCTCTTCCTTAACTTGATTTGCATCAAATATAGGGTACTATGTTTCTTTCCTTTGGCAACGATGAGATATCCTTTGTTGAGCTTCCATTGCCTTCATCTAGAGAGTTATATGTCCCATTTAGCAATGACATATCCTTTGTCGAGTTTCTATGTTGCCCCCTTTAGCAACATATCCAACATTTCTCAAAACTAGTTGGCACCCAATATCTATATCCAGGTATATGTCTCCCATACTAACAACTTTGCTTGACACTTCATTTCCCATCATAACATAGCCAAAAATCTCCTTCACTTTAGGTTGAGAAGAAATGCTTAAGGGGGGCAATATGGTTGGATACACTCGAGTAAATTTCTTAGTTACTATCTTACGATTGATATTGACATGATCATCTTATGGAACACAAACATATCATCATGGGTAGCCACAACTGCTATAGTCTCTTCTTCATTTTTTTTTTCGCCTTGTCTTTGCCCTTTCTTTCAATAAGTTCCCATTTCAAGATTTTGCATTGTTTTATGTAATACCCCTTTTTTTTGTGCAATAGCAGCATTCATTATTTCTCTATGACTCAGACTTATATTTGGATTTGTCATTCCTATGTGGGTCCACTGCTCTTGTTTCTCCCCCTTCTTTCTTTCTTTTTTGTTATCAGGAGTTGAGACTCATTCAATTCCTTATTCTTTTCTCCTAAGCTCTTTATTCATCATAGCCTCTTTTGCTATGGTTATGGTCAACACACCATTCAAAGCTAAATTACTGACAAAGATCACTATTGTTTCTCAAGTATTTAGTAGTGAACTGAACAACAACTAAGCTTGCACATCATTATTTAAGTTCAAGGTCACTGTAGTTGCTTGATTCATCAAATCTTGAAAATTACTCAAGTGCTCAATCATATTTGCACTATCTTTGTATCTTATCCACGTAATCTGTTTCAGACAAGAGGACTTGTTTAAATTGATTTTCCTTTCATACATGCTTTCAAACTTCTTTCACAGTACATCAACTCTAATGTCATTGGCAAGGAGTTGGAGTATACTTTGATCAATCCACTTTCTAATATTACTAATAGTTTTTCTATGCATAATAGCTCACTTTTCATCACTCGTACCAAACCTTATCTCCTAGAACATGTTCAAACAAATTTTTACAATATAAGTAGTTTTCCATAGGAGTATAAATATAAATTAATCAAACTACTCGACTCTAGCTCGTGAATAACTCGGTCAAAGGGTCGACTTGAACTCGACGTTGATTGAGTTTGAGTAGAGTTCGAACTACTTGATAAGATAATTGAGTTGAGTACGAGTAGAAAAAGTCAAAACTCGAGTACTCATCAAGTCTTATCGAGTAGTATATTTATAATATAATTTTTAATTATTTATTATAAAATTAAAAAATTTACTAAAAAATTGAGTAGGAAAACTCGATTGAACTTGATTGAGCTTGATTTGTTCAAACTCAAGCTTGAATTCGAGTAAGGATATAAGTTTGAACTCGGCGAGTTTGAGTTCGAGTTCAAGTATTCTCGCTTCAGTAGAGATCGAGCAATGCGCTATTTGAGTTGGACTTGACTCAATAGCAACCTAGTCTTCCATTCAAGGCTTTCAAGTCCAATAATTTGTTACATTTAATTTAATCATACATGCACTGTCCAAATCATCCATTTTAATCAGTACAAATGAATAGCCCAACTTGGTTGCTATGGTACCACTTTGTTGGGAAAAGGGTATCGGTACAAGCATATAATATCATAGTTAACCCAGGATAAATAACTTTTTCCTTAAGTGCCAATTAAAATAGAAACAAACTAAATCACCAAGTAACGATATCAACAGTAATAGTAAAATGCAAAGAATTAAAAGGCACAGTACATCAAGATTTTTAACATGAAAAATCTAAATTGGAAAAAACACAGGGCCTGGTCTAGTAAAAAATTTCCAATATAAAAATAATGGGTTATACAAGTCTATCTAAAGTATCTGGATGACAACAACATTAACCATATCAATCAAGTGTATTTACTACAATACATCTCTCAAAAATTATAACTTTCTAAGAAGCAAGTTTGGAAGGGTGTTATTAGGGTTGCAAACTAATCAAAATGATTTGCGATCATGAGTGGGCCAACTCAGTCAAAACTCGACTCAAACTCAGTCAACATTGAACTCGAGTTGAGTTTGAGCTGGTTTTGCAAGCTAGTAAAATTTAGTTGAGTACACAAATATTTAGCTTGTTAACTCGTCGAGCCAACTCTAATTTTTATATTCTTAGTATTTTATATTTTTAATAGTGAAATTAAAAGTATATCCCCTATATTTTTATTATTTATTAAGGTAAAATGTCAATTTTATCCATTTTGAAAAATATAAAAATTATTTTTAGTTTATTTGAGCTCGTGTTTGAATTTTAGAATAAAAACTCGTTGAGTTTGAGTTCGAACTTAGTTAAAATTAAGTCGAGTTTGGCTCGTTGAGGCAAAGTTCAACTTGAATTGACTCGTTTGCAATTCTATGTGTTACAAATAGAAGAGAAAATCCAATGGGGAGAGTTGGGTTAGGTGATAAGATGGAAGGTATTGTAAATAGAATGTTCTAAATTCAAAACCTTCCATTTGCTAAAAAAAATTAAATAAAAAAATTGAAGAGGAAATCTAAAATCGAAACCCATAAACAGTTAGAGTTTAGAGAGAGGACTGTGTGGTTAAAATTTCATCTCAATCGGATTCCAATTCACCATCCTATTGAAGCCAACAAATGTCAAGAACAACTTTTCTCTCTTACTCTTTTTCTTCCCAACTCTCTTTTCTCTCTCTTCATCACTTCAGCGAAAAAAATGTGATTGACCATTTGTTGTTTCGAGAAATGAAACCTGCAGTTGGAACAATTCTTTACAAGGCTGATGCAACTTGCGATTTCAATTCATTCAATTCATAGGACTTGAGTTATCTTTTCTGTAGTTAAATTTAGCTAGGTACGTAAACTAATTAGTTATGGGCTCTTTTTGGTTAGACCTATAAATAAAAATGTACTTACCAAATCCAACAGAAAGGAGTTTGAATGCCTCTCTCCCCGTATTGTGTCCTTTCCTCCAGTTCCAATGTCCCACCCATTTCCCCTCCCCCCAGAAAAACCCAAAAAAAGAAAATTAAACAAAATGAAAATTTGTCTAGATAGCTCAAGAAGTTGAAAATAAAAACCATGGATAAAAAGAAAATAAAGTTTAATGATGATTAACGCATTTAAGTCCAGTGTGAAGATATAGCATACAAGTTAAATGTTGGTAATGCAGATTATGCTAACATATTGGTTTTCATGGTAACATCAAATTAGCTGTAAAATTTATTGGTTTAATTGTCGTGTACCCTTCCGAGAACATGTCGTATTTTGCACGATCTTTTTCTCGTTGTTTAGGCGAAATGGGGACCTGCATAACTTTATCATACATATTTGGCTTGTTTATGGATTTTTTTTAGTATAATTTCCTTTCTTTTGAGTAATGCTACCACATATCTTCAGATGTCAAAAGCAAGAAAGAATTTCATCTTTATGGTTTAGCTTCAAGCTAGCAAACGTCTTCAAACTGTTTTAGGTAAAATTTGACATTGAATGTTTTCTCATGGGAGACCCCGATGCAATGGAATTTAAAAAGGAAAAAAATGAAGGTAAAAGAAATTAGGTTATGCAATAACAACAAAACAGATAATTTGAGAGAGAGATGGATTGGATGGTACAGGAGATGGAGCGTGTAAGTGAGAGATCTCAAGTTCAAGGCCTCCTACTTATACTAAAAAAAAAAAAAATAATAATAATAATAATAACAACAACAATAATAAAAGTGTCAACAAAAACAAAACAGGTAATCCTCTTATAATAATGGAGCGAAAAAACAAAAAGATAATTAATGCAATGTCTAGTTTAGCCACAGCCCACCTCTAAAATAAAGATTCTCTAAGTGGTTCTCAGCAACAGTGTGCCGTGCAGTTTTCGCAACAGTAAATCAGAGAGACATAATGGCAAAAGTTAAGCAGAAGACATTTTGAGCATGTCTCAACAATTAAAACGGAACCTTTATAAAAATCCATGAAACTTGTGGTTAGAAGCAAGATTAGTATTTACACGATAATAGATACTTTTGAGTAATCATTTTTGAAGCTAATGCGAACAATATATACAAGAGTGGGTGGAGGATTGTGCGCAAAACAAGAGCAAAAAGGCCATCTCTGCTACATTTGGAACTTATTCACACCAACTTACACCTTCCCAGGCCGTACGACTCGTCTTTCTTCCATTTGGAGGCCTGGCCAAAATTCTCATTTCAGTTATCAAATATTCCTATATTCACAAATTTCATAGCTTGCCTAATGTTGATGTCATTCAAATTTGAAGATCTTCAGTCAGTGATAAGAAACTCCTGTGAAAAATGCACAAAGAATGAACCGCTGGAAAATTTGAAGAGCCGACTGCGCCTTATAAAGCAGTTTCTGTCATCTTTGGGCCTTCATCTGTCACAGCAGAGGCCTGCAGTTGATGATGTCTTTTGTCCTGGGCTTTCCTCCTGTTTGACTCAAGGATGATCAGGAGTGCAGTAATGTCAGCAGGGCTAACTCCACCAACTCTACTTGCTTGACCAATAGTTTGTGGCCTGACCTGAAGAAAAGGGATCAAAATTATTAATTTACAACCAAAGTACAAAGTTATTAGACTGCTTGATAGGTGTAATGATGTTACTATCCACTAATAAAATGCAATTAAACTCCCCACAAAGGGGTGAGAATGAAAAACTGGGAAAGAGGTCCCTAACGCTGAAGAAGAAATCAACAAAATGGACTAATAGCTTTTCGCATCGGCCAAGGGGTCTAAGGGGCTTATGCTCATTTTGAACCTCATAATGTACAATGAAGCTTTTTATCAATCTCTTCAACACCACCCATGATTGCTGCTAATTGAATATTTAAAAAAAAAAAAAATCCACTTTTATTCTGTTCCTCCTTGAAGTTACTTTATACTGTAATTTTATTATGCCATCGAATAAAATTTGCAAAAGATACCTTTGACAGTTTCTCACGTGCTTCAAGAGACAATGTTGTTATTGCATGATAATCTATATCCTGCGGAAGTGGTCTGTGTTGTTGATGAACCATCTGTAAGTGGAAAAAGGAATTAAGATGTCTACAGGTCAGATGTATGATTAACACTCCAAAAACCAACTAGGCTGACAGAAATAAACTGGCATGCCGAGCAGTTGAAGCATTAAATGTAGATATATTGAGATAGTGAAATTATTTAGCAGAAAAATGTACCCAAAAGTAAAAGTCAAGACAACTAAAAGAAATATCCTAAGATGCTTGGCAAACAAGGTAGATGCCCTAGATGGTCAGTATATTTTATATATATTTTATTTCCAAGATAAATCAGAATACATAAAGTTTTAACCTGTTGGAGTTGCAGTTTCTGGCGAGTAATGAAACCCTCATACTTGATATCAATCTCCACACATTCTTTTTCCACACTAGATAGGAGGTCATTTCCAAAACCATGCTTATCGAGAAGTTTGTACTGAATATGCGGTTTCTTCAGCAGACTCTCCAATGTTGATGCATCCCTCACTGGCTGAGAAGACAGAGCAGTAACTTCGGCAACTAAATCTCCGCCTGTGGTTTAAACACAAGAGGAAGCTCTTCAGGACCAAGTTCTTACTAAGAAATATTTGTCTTATAAAACCACAAAAATTATTATATCTCATGCACGCCAAAAAAAAAAAAAATTACTCTATTTCTCATTCTGTCGGCAATTCTAAGATAGTAAGCACCCAGACAAGATATAGCATGTCAGTTCTTTACCGAGCTGAAACCAGATAGACTGCAACTCTCCACTATGATATCAGTACTGCAAGTCAAGATAATATGCAAACAACAAGGTTGGTCACCTCTGACAGTTCTATATACATCCGGTGAAGTATTCAACACGGTACTTGGACTTTACTCTCTTTAACTGGTGTACATAAACCCAAAAATTAATTTATATGCTGCCCACAACAAATCACTAATGAAAATATAAGCAGTTTGGCTCCAAATGCTCTTTTCAATGTTTAAACTTGAACTGAATGTCCACATCCAGACTTATGTCAGATGTGTACAAGTCACTTAGCACTGATGATTAACAGAAAATTACTTCTAAGAGCTCTACTTCAAAAGGCAGGGTCTGATGCAGATTTCTCAGATGACCAAAGCATTGTGTCGACATGGTGCTTACCACTTTCTCTCTTTTCACGAGCATACTGCTTTTTGGAGAATATTTTAATTGCCAAAGTTGATAACTTGAATTATTACAAGAGAAAAGAGGTGGTCTTCAGAATCTTAAAGAATTCACCATAACAAATATCAAACAAATTTTGGTGTCGAGAATCGTGGTTTAAACATTGTAGTTGTCTCTCTCACCTTAAAAATGTCTATTTTGGTCTTGATTTACTGCCAGAGAAAAGGTCATAATGAAAATGGTAATTGTTGTCATGTATGAATTTCAGGGACACAATTATTTCTAGACAGACTGGGCAAGATCATCCTTTTCTAGGGTACCATCAACAGTTTACTGTGCATTTGGTGGCAAAAATCCATTATCTTGGTTTGGTTGGAGAAAATGACAAGCACTACTTGCAAGGAACACTCTACTGCTGAAATTTTAAAAAAGGGTTTGGGGACAATGCACAACAGAATTACTACAGTGAAACTACTTGAAGATACCCAAGGAGCTCATCACCTGCATCCAGTCTTGTTATTCATGAAATAATAGAGCATACACTTGTAGAACTCCTTAAGTATAATCTTCTTATTAGAGCCATTTAGTCAACTTTAACCATTTGTTACTATAGGTATGGTTACACACAGTTTCAGAAATCCCATGACGCTTCAAAGAGGGAATACATCCTGATTTATCAATAAAACTAGTTTTCATTTTGAAGGTACAGTTATAAGCATTCATGCAATTTATCTCTCTCTTATACACACACACACACACAGATACACACAAACACCCATAGTTTTCAGATATCTTACAAAAGCTTTTAAGAGGGAATACAAGTCCTGGTTTATTAATGGAAAATAGTTTTCGTTTTAAATGTACAGTTACAAGCATTCTGTACTACTGGAAATTTCCTGGTTGGACCAATTCCACTTAACATCCTCTTCAATTTTCTGAATATATGTAATAATAACACGAGGGGAAACTCCAGGAGCACAGTAGCCTAACCCTTTACTTCAAGTGAAAGCGGAGAAAGTCTGGTTTTTCTTCTGGAATTGACATCACAATTAATTGAGGAAGGATGCATCAAAGCATCTGGTTCACAGCAAGGCACGCAAATAGGCTGAGTTCTTTTGCTCAAAATACTAAGATGTCTTTTAGTCATCCTTAACTCGAAATACTTCAATGCAGAATAACCTTCTGATTTCTCACTGGTAGATCCTTTAAGCACCAAAATGTTATAAAATGCCTCATGTTGTACATAAAAGTGCTGCGAATCAATTTACATCAAACATACGATGTAAATTGAGTGCTTATCACTTTTCCTCCAAATGATCAGAAACCTCATCAATTTCATTTTTTCTTTTAACAATATCCCAAGAAAACATTCAGAAGGCTTGCAAGACTAGTTTATTTAATTTATGTTTCGTAATTTGCCAACATGTGCATTTCTATACACACAGAACTAAGTTACCCTGTGCAGAGCTTTCACTAAGAATTTCCCCCTAAAAACTATTGTAGAACTTCACAGGACAATTTGATTAAAACCAGAACAACAATACAACTCTGGTAGCATAAGATAGGTGCAGGTCCTATTGCTTTTTGCAGAAAGATTGCAATTACCTGATATTCTTACTGTCTTCAGTCGCTTTTTCTCCTCTGAAATTTGAGCTTGCTTATCCTGGTATTTCTTCCAACGCTTATCATCTATTAAACCAATTTCATGCCCAAGAGGAGTGAGACGACTATCAGCATTGTCAGCTCGGAGAAGCAAACGATGTTCTGAACGGCTACGAAATGAGCAAAAGAAGAAACACAATAAGTTGCCTAAGAAATAGTAATCTTTTTAAGAACTAGATTAAGTACAACTCTAGATGCATTCTCACAATAATCGAGATACTTAAATAAGGAAGGAAAAAAAGGGGCTTGATTAATAATTGGGAAAACTGGAAAAGAATTTCTGAATTTCTATAATTGCTATACAAACTCTTTTAATTTACTACTATTTTACAGATGGGATATACAGAATAATATCAAAGATACCAAATATACATAAGCTGTTAGGTAGCTGCACTCTAGGTAGCCAAAATCTTCAGAGTAATGTAAAGTTTAGGCACAGATGCAACAAGTCCGAAGTCATACAAGCTGCAAGAATAGCGAAGAAAAAGGCTAATTTTTTCACATATTATTGGGGAAAAACAAGTCGGGAAAGTGTGACTCTAACAAGGCTTGTTTTTGACAAAATTTTTTTCTTTTGTTATTTATTTAATGTAATTTCATAATATAAATTTTTTAATTGACCATGTGATTAGTTAGTTACTAATTTAATTGATAAAATATAGGATTAAGAATAAACTAATGTAGGGGCAATTAATGTAGTTTTAACATGTAATTAATTAGGTGTAAGTAATAATTTAAATATGTGTAATTAATATAGTAAATAATTTAAAGAAGCGTAACTAATGCAGTTAAAAATTTAAATGTGTAATTAATGTAGTTAACTGACCATGTGAATAGTCAGATTAGTTAATTAATAATGTAATTGGTAAAATATAGGATTAACAATAAATTAATTTAACTTTAACAGGTAATTAATTAGGTGTAATTAATAGTTAATCATTTCAATAGGTGTGGTTCACATACTTTTAACATGTAATTATTATTGATGGTGAGACATATTACATTAATGCTTGTTAGCTTGTTTTTAATTTCGTAATTGATAATATTAAATTTGGCACTCATTTTTATTTGTTGTGATTAATTAATTACATTTTTAAAAATAATTACAAAATTTAATTACATGTTAAAAGTACCAATTACAAAATTTAATTTTATCAATTACAGAATTAATTTAATGTGTCTCATTTAAAAATGAGTGCCAAATTTAATTTTATCAATTACAAAATTAAAAACAAGCTAACAAAGCATTAATTGAATATGTCTCACCATCAACAAAAATTACATGTTAAAAGTACATTAATTACACCTATTTAAATTATTAACTATTAGTTACACCTAATTAATTACATGTTAAAACTACATTAATTTATTGTTAATCCTACATTTTACCAATTAAATCATTAATTAACTAATCTAGCTATTCACATGGTCAATTAACTACATTAATTACACATATAAATTATTAACTATATCACCTACACTTATTTAAATTATTAACTATATTAATTACGCATATTTAAGTTATTACTTGCGCCTAATTAATTACATGTAAAAACTACATTAATTACCCCTAAATTAATTTATTCTTAATCCTATATTTTATCAATTAAATTATTAACTAATCTAACTAATCACATGGTCAATTAAAAATTTTAATATTATGAAATTACGTTAAAAAAATAACAAATTTCTTAAAAAACTTAGAGAGGCCGCAGTGTTATTTAAAAATTGCCCAGCATAAGCAGAAACAAACCTTGTTAGAGCCACACATTTTTTACTTTTTCTTTTTTCCAACAATATATAAAGAAATTAGCCTGAAGAAAAGGCAATATGACACGAGCTAACTATTTATGGATGGAGAATCCAGTAAAGACTAAACAGATGCACTGACGACTTGTTCAGAGACATCTAAACTTTCTAATTGGTGATGCAACATCATGCAACATAAAATCTCAAGGAATTTGCTCAATTCTCAGGTCTCCTTCACCCTATACACCAAGTAAATCAAGAACTTGATTAATGATGGAATCTGTTACGAAGAATCTCTGATCTCCATAAACAGTCCTATGCAATTCAATGGAATTCATGACAGATAATTGGAAGCATAATACTATTCGCCTTTAAGAGTCAGCCCTGTCCCCGTCTGAAACCCATAGAAGGGCATAGGTTCAGAGCCTTCCATGTGGATTCCTTTAAAGATAAAGTATGTATTCTCGGGTGCCACTTTAATTTACATTATAGGAAAACTCCATCTCCAGACATATAGCTACATCTCAAGTACATGCTCAAGAAAGAGAACCAGCTCATACTTAATTGGCTGTACCTTGGCCAATATGTGCTAATGTGACAACACTTTCAGATCTACTAATCAAGACCAAAGGCAACTATCTCACAAGTTCATAGACCAAATCTTAGTATCAACAAAGACCAAATCGTGGTCCTTGGGAACCTTCTAGCTTTGAAAATGATGGGGGGTTGAATTCTAGCAAGAAACATCAAGGATGCCACAAAATACACAACCCCAATTAATCTCAAAAGTGAGACTCACTCCTCATCATCACCATAGATTAAGAAAAGGTGCCCAACAGGCAAAGTACAAAACACATTGAATGAACTAATATAATATATTTTGGCATTAGAAACCGAACCTCCTGATTCATATGTACAACTACCCTTGTATAGAGGATCGCAAGGAAGAACTATTAAAATCCCACATCCCAATTGTATAGCTCATAGGGTCAGACCCCTGTGAGGTTCCATTTTAGGGTGAAAATGTTAACTAAATCAACCATTACCCACATGGGCTAAGATACCAGATCTCAGTGTTAAGCAGTATGGCCATAGCAGAAAATATGCATGAGAATTTTGAAGGCACCCTTGGTTGAGGTCTTACAAACCTAAAAGTTATAGACACAAACAAGGCACCATCAACTAACGGGAGAACTTACAAACACTGAAATAGAACTATAACAGGTAAAACACAGTTGAGCATCACATCAATTAAGGCATGCAACATCAAAGTACTATGATCACTTTTTCAAAAGTAACATTCCTAGAATATCGAGAGAACTGCAATTTCACTAGTGCCTTAGACTCAGCTACTCAAACATCTTAAATTACTTCAATCTAAACAGGTAAGAAATCAAATCAACATTTGTCATGCCATGTAAGGAAACCTCACCTTGTTAACATACGGTAGGGCTCTCGAAGATCTTTGGTTACCAGATCATCAATCAAAGTTCCAATATAACTACTTTCCCTTTCAAGAACTATAAGCGACTTTCCATCTGAATGCCTAGCAGCATTAATTCCAGAAATAATGCCCTGTAAAAGGGAAAAGGAAAAAGATAAGGCTTGTTGTTAGGTAGACAATGGTTATGATGCCATTCAAGAAGAGAGCCTAACAATGGTTACTTTACATCAAAAAATTCATCTACCCAAATTACAAAATATATGACCTGAGCAGCAGCTTCTTCATAGCCTGTTGTTCCATTTATTTGACCAGAGAAAAAGAGTCCTTCAATCTTTTTTGTCATAAGTGTCCGATGACACTGATGAGCAGGCAAGTAATCATACTCTACAGCATAAGCAGGCCTCAGCATTGAACAGTTCTCAAGTCCTGGTAATGATCTTAGGAGCGGCAATTGCAGTCTCTCAGGTAAACCAGTAGAGAATCCCTAAAAACGCAGCACGGTTACTAAACGAGAAAAGATGTATAGGATAAATATACGACGCATAAGCAGGATAATTTTATCTAATCTCCTGACTTCCTTATACTTAAAAAAGAATAAGAATTGCAGAGATGCACAAAGGCCAAAAGCCTTGTCTTATTTGTGGTAACTAAACATAAAAGGCGTAGAGCAATAAGCACCAAGACTTTGATGGGTGACAGGAAAGATAACCAGCAATTTTTGGGGAACTAAGCCAGATTACGACACACAGACCCAAGAATCTACCAACAAAGCATTTATGATGAAGATCTAGGAAAAGTAGACTGCCAATGTCTATAGCTAATTTGTTCTTTTGAAATCTTTTCCTTTAACTAAGCAGGTGCAATTGTTTTTCTTGCACTCAATTCCAGTTGATTTTCTGAATTTTAAGGGTAATTACTCAAATCAAACCTTGAAATCACATTTTCATAGGAACACACAACCAGACATGTAACTAAAATACTCACAGTTTGACCCAATATATTGATTCATATTCCTTTTTAACAAAAGAACAACTAGGTGTATACAACTATCCACTAAAGTACCTGCTATGCTTTTAACAAAGACTACAAGCATAGGAAAGGAAATTATAGCGGCATTAAACAAATATTCAAGTTAAATAAAGAAGACGTAAAGTTTTCCACTGCATATTTAGAGTCCAACCAATAGTATTTTACACAAGGACTTGTGTGCTATTTCTTAAAACCTAGTATGAGGCCTTCAGCCACAACTAGAAGTACCTTTTCTGTCTGTATTTGTTTTTTAGAAAGAAAACATAAGCAATAGAAGGCCAGAAACAGCTCCATGCTCTCTTTTTCATGCAAGGAAAGGATATTTAAAAAATAAAGGTAACTTTAGTCAAAAGGTTGATAGCAATAAATAGTCCTTAAATTTCAGAAGCAACAAGGAATATACTTGCATCTCCAGTCACATACAATGCACAAAACATCCATAGATATGCAGATGCAGGAAATCACAGCTCACAGGACAGTAAAGGTAAACGATTAAGAAGATGAAGAATAAGATACTATTCATGAGATGCTTGGTCCTATTATTGCTTTCTCTTTGATCCTAGCCCTTAAGCAGATAATAAAGCCTCCACTTTCCTACCTTTCTTTCCTTTTCATCGATCTAATTAGTGATGCGTTTCTTCCAAGTTCATTTTTATACACGGAGCAAAAATTGCTATGGTAAAGGAGTTATGATCCCCTGAAGCAATATATAGCAAACAGTGATAGAGAAAAAATCACAAACACTTCACTCAAGAACCTTCAAATGTTAAACATCAAAAAACTATTGCAAGCATTATTTTAATGGGTGCAATGTAAACTCATAACAGAATAAAAATGAATCACATCTTTGTCTAACTTCTGATGGAATAACAATTTAACAACTAACAATGAAACATTTCAATACACATGAAGGTAAAGCAAGTAAAGATTACAGGATAAGCTAATTGTTAGGAGAGAATATGAACTTAATTCACACTTCAATTGAATGCCCTTCTTTAAGCAAATTTGGCATGACTGTTCAACTATAAAGAACCAAGATGAATGTAGAGATCAATAACAACCTGCACATATAGCTCAGGAACATTTCTACCCTCTGGCTCAAGAAATATTTGATGTGAATCCTTGTCTTGGAATCTAACAATCTGCATAAATGAAACAGGAAACATGCAGATTAACATAGAAAGAAGAGGGTAGATGGAGTGGAAATATCACAGACATACATGAACAAGGAACAGTAGACTTTCAAGAATGAAGATCTTACTTTGTCCTCAATGGAGGGGCAGTATCTGGGTCCCTTCGCTTCAACCCATCCTCCATAAGTAGGAGTTTCATGCAAATTATCCTTGATTAATTGATGAGTTATTGTTGTAGTACGAGTCAAATAACAGCACATCTGTTCCCTTTCTATGTGAAACTCAGGATCAAAACTAAACCAGCTCACCTGATTAACATCATAATGCATCAGAAGCATAATCAACACATTATTCAACAATACTGCACCAGGAAGAGAATCAAGGTAAAATTTCCCACTTTTCCACTTATAGATAAAATCATCGTGTGAAATACACAAACCAAATAATTGAAAACAAGAACACTAAAGCAGGCGTTAAAGCTGTCAAGAATGAAGTTTTTTTCGCTTCCAGAAACTAAGTGAAATTCTGACGTTAGTGCTTCTTTGCAATAGCAGATCCCTTGGGCCTTTTTTTAAAGTGAATAGTTTGTATATTGTGTCTCTGTCCTCAGTCTTGCATGTGCTTAGATACGTGACTTCTGTTCTTCTATGTCAATGTGTTGCATTCTCGCCCTCTTTTGTCGACCTATTTTGTGTATGAAGTCCATCGAATAACTATGATTGCCTATGTACAAGTATTATGCTCAAGTGTCCTCCCAAAGCCCAGTTTCACTGGTCATCATTTGGGCTTTGACATGAATGCATCTTTTCTCCAAACACTTTATGCTTCAGATTACTCCACTCAAGCTCAGACACACTCAAATCAGCTCTAAGTGTAAGCCACACTACTTGAAAATTGCATAATACCATAAATAAAGGGGTACTACTTAGCAATCGCATTGTAAGTAATATGCCCTACAAAACAGCTTGGACAACTTGTACAGTGTCTAAGTGACCAGCATTTACTAGAAGATTCATGTGCCTAATATCAAGACATAAAAACAAAAGAACAAGTCATTAGTACAATGATAAATTGCCACCCAACTCTGCACATAAGCAGAAAGTCTCCTCTGTTACCTCTTTGACTTCGTAGGAAATTGCTTAAGCACAACCAGAAAGAATATGCTGTAAGTAAAACAACTGAGCCTACAAATAGGATAAAGTGAAAGGACCTCTTCATCTCCATGCTGGGGCTCCAGTCCGGTGAAATCCACAGTGCGAATATCCACGCGGGCAGGTGTGCCAGTTTTCAGTCGATCAGTTTCAAATCCAAGGCGCTGCAGATTTTCTGTTAGGCCATGTGAAGCTGATTCGCCAGCTCTTCCTGCAGACATAGAAGTTCTACCAACCCAGATTTGGCCACTCATAAAAGTGCCAGTAGTGAGAACCACAGAAGGTGCATAGAAGTTCATCCCAAAAAATGTACAAACACCTTCCACATTGTCATTCTTTCCCAGCAAAATATCTGTCACCATTGCCTCTCTAACAGAAAGGTTTGGGGTACTGAAAGTAGAAGTTAATTATTAATTGATAAATTATAGACTTCGCTTCGTTCAATGACTTTCAGGCAGAAATGTGTTCTTAATCATAAAGTTTAGAAATGCGTCTTAGGACTTGCCTCTCTACTATTTTTTTCATTTCCATTGCATATTCCCTCTTATCAGTCTGTGCACGCAATGCCCTAACAGCAGGGCCTCTTGAGGTGTTAAGCACACGCTTTTGCAAATAACATCTGTAGCAAATAATGAAAATGGCAAGACACAATGAGAAACATAGTACCATTAGAACTCAAAAAGAAGCATCTAATAAGACAGAAAGATTACCTATGAATGGAACAACTGAAGAACAAGAAAATACACTGAAAAAAATAAAGCATCCCTACAACCATCTAACAGTTTAGTGGCTTCATATACTCATCAACTATGAATCCACACAAGATATTTATGTTTATAATCAACGCTTATGATTTGGTTACATGGGATTTGAGTAGTTTAGTATAATCTGAGACCTAATCTATTGCCTGCTATTTCCTGATTCTAATTATTTTCAAAATTAAGTATCAAAGATCCATCATAGAATAAACAAGTTCTGAGAAAACTGGTTCACTTGATTTAGTGCAGTTCTTGTCTTTGCAAGAAAAGGGGGAAAAAGCAACTATTCTGTGACAAGTTCACTTAATAAAATCCATTTGTGATGGAAGTAAGGCATTAATATACTCTAAACTAAACCTCAAAGCCTCACCATTAAAATAGTCTAAGAGCTCATAAATACATCTGTCATCATCTTCTGAAGATTTTTAGTGTCCAATGAGCTCTAAGAATCACTTTCCAAAGAGCAAGTAGACAGTTTGCACCTGGAATAGTAAGTTCTACCTCACATACTTTTTGAGAACCAAAATTGTTTCTTTTATGGCATCATTTTCGGGAACAGAGTCACTGTATATCAAGTGACTCTTCAAAATATCAAACTCTTTAGATGGAATGCTCACAAAACACTATTGTTTTCTAGAATTCTGAATTACAAAATACAAAGACGGAAAATGCTCTTTCTTCATTTGTACTAATACTAAGTTGATTGCTTTTGAAAACCTCAAACTAAGATGACATTGTTTAAACACTGACATCATATTACAGCAGGATAGCAGGACAATGTAAAGTAGTAACCCATACTTGTTCAGCTTCCCATATCCTATTTCCACCTTTAAAATCTTTTACCTCTAACTAGCCAACCTTAAGTCCAAACTGTTAATTTGAATTTTTTTTTAAGAATAGATTCACCAACAATTGGTTTGAATAGGAGGAAAGCAACCCTTCTAGGCAAATTATAATAAAGTGAAAACTAATTTCCCACTATGTTCGTTGAGAAGAAGTTTTAAAAGAAATAAATAATATAAATGGCCAGATATTATCAGATGTGTCTAACAAGTGCTGACCTGCGAATTTGCTAGGTTTTGCAGTGCATAAAATGAAAACTTATGCAATCCACATGAAAATACAACAATTCTTTGAAAAACAAACATAGATGACCAGAAAAATATCCACGTCTCCTTCTAACTTTTCCTCATTTTCTTGTTAGCAAAATACAACCTCTGGGACTGTAATTGCTTCTTGAAAATTTCGAAATTCCCTCTTTACCTACTTCAAAATCCTCAAGGAACATAATTTTCGACAGCTTCTTCTTCTTTTGTATTTCTTAATTTTTTGAATTCCTACACTGTTTAGATGATGACAACTAGATGCTCATGAATTTGCAGTCAATGCTAAACTGTGGCTTTAAAGTCTATGATATAAAATAAAGTTTATGTAATTCAAAAATCTAACACACACACACATACACATATGAATGTGGGACACTGTTATAGGTATTGGATCTCTGTCCGACAGTTCATCTGAAGTTCTGCAAAGGACAATGAAACCAGAAAAACAGAAAAGCATAGGGAGAAAAGGTTGAGAAGTTTGTATCATAGTTGAAACAACTTTCTAGAGGTGCACAAAAATGTAATGTAAATTGGATTTGTATTATCATATTTGCTTAATAAATAATAAGAGATTTATGAATTATGGAACAAGATACACCACCATACCATGTCCAAATCTTTGGCTAGTGCTTATTCTAGAAAAACAATGAATGCGGCATCTAAGCATGTATAGATGTCTGACACTGGCACCCAGGTCCATCTGGAAAAAATCCTAGTAAATTTCCAAATAAGGACTCATCCTTATGAAACATTTCTTAAGTTTTCATTGTGACCTATATTCAACAGTCAACAATTGAAGGCATTGAAAGTCATTTTTGACATTTCTCAAGCTCAAGATTGATCTAGGATAAATAACTTTTCACACTTTAAAAAGAATATACTTTCTTCTTCTTATAATAGGCATGGAAAAAAAAAAGAATACTCTGGCCATGTCCAGAATGCCATTTATAGAACTGGTTTCTTAACTACTAAGCTGGCAGACACATGAAATAATAGTACCATATTTGTGCTCAAAGTAAATGCTTTCTTTCTATATGCATACAAGCATTTTCCAGACCTAACATACACTAATCCACTTGTCCTATTAGACCACTCAGTGGAAGTTGAAATCTTCAATCCAGTTTTTCGTATACCAGTTAAAACCAATTAAGCAAGAGCAACTAAAGTAAATCAAATAAAAATAGTAAGGCATATACAATATAACTGCCAATTTTGTGTAAGCAAAGCTCAACATCTTCACCTGTCATCTTAAAGATTTACCTATCAGCTACCTTTCCAATTTCACCACCCAATGCATCCACCTCATGCACCAACTGGGATTTTGCAGGTCCACCAACAGCTGGATTACAAGGCTGCACACATTTGGCCAAATTAAAACTCAACACCATCTATAAATCTTCAAGTCACTTAAAATCCGTGCATACAACATATGAATTTAAAAAGGTTTTCCATTTAAAAACTACCAACCTGCCAAGCTATCCGGTCAATGTTAAGTGTTAGAAGAAGCGTTTTCGCCCCTAAACGGGCTGATGCAAGTGCAGCTTCACAGCCCGCATGACCACCTCCTACTACTATCACATCATATATCTCATGCACCCCTTCAACATAGCTATTTCCATCTACAGAAACATCCCACAATAAAAAAGAAAAAACCAGGTCACTACTTCAAAATACAATTCCATATACGCTGGTGGATGCAATGGGGGACTGCAAAATAAATTTAAAATTTTTTTTAAATACCCCTTTAAATTATTGGAAATGTTGTCTATATCCTTCTAAAAATTAGACCCTCCCCCCTCCAAAAAAAATTTAAAAATCCTTTTATATGCTATTCAAAAATTAAATTTTTTTTACTTGTATCCTTGAAAACATTAAACTTTGCCCCAAAAGTTTCTTACGAAAATGTAAGGATGCCCCCTTAGATATACTTCCTAGCTAGCCCCCCCCCCCCCCCCCAAAAAAAGACCAAAAAAAAAAAATTCTCAAGTTCTGGTTCCGCCAGTGCATATATCCCTGAACAATTCAATCGGACAGGGAAAAGAAAAATAAAAATCGCCCTTTTATTCTCTTGATCATCAGTGTATTAAAGAATAACAAAACAAACAATTCACCTATCAAAATAATAAAAAATTTAAAATTCCAGATTAGTACTCCAAGCTAAATAGAAAATACCCCAATAACAAATGCAGACATACAGGGAAAAAAATTCATCCCTCATTTGCTTGATCAGATAATACATACAATATAGCAAAACACATAATAAAACAAAACCCACTTGCAATTGGATTTTTCTACGAAAAAAATGGATTTAAGTATTACCTGCATTAGTTGAAGCGGAAATGGAGGAGAAACGGCAGCGAGGAAATGTAGAGTTAAAGAAAATTGAGTTAGAGCTAAAGCCGGGAAATTTACAGTGTAACTTGAAAATTTTGCCGCGAGGTTCTCTAAGCAGGGCATTGAAAGAACGAGGAAAGAATAAAAGATAAGAACGAGATGTAAAAGAAGACGAGAGAGGGAGAGATGATGGAGCAAGTCGGGTTAAATTACTCAGATATAGAGCAGTGGCCATTGAGCTGAAAACGAAAAAGAATAGAGAGAATTGCTAAAAACTGCGAGACAAAGTCTAGTGACGGGAGTGTGCGTTTGTCGCTGCAGCCGCCACCAGGGGGTTTTTGTGGCGGAGGGAAATGGGAATGGTGGTCTGTTTTCAGAAAAGAGGTCCGCCGGGGTGGCGGGGACAGTGGATAAGAATTTGGATTGAGCGTTGTGGAATGTGGGCCTGAGTTTTGGAATTATTCGCTTGTTCATTTCAATCAATAATGCTGCGTTTCCCTCTCAACACTTCTCAAGTCCTTTAAAAGTGCACCCATTATATTCTTCACCTTTTGAGGTATGGGTGGATTATACCACAAAAAAAATTACAAGCACCACGTTTCTGCATTCACCACCATTCATAGTTAAAATACAAGAAATATTTTAACAAATTCTAAACTTTAGCACATACAAAAAATTACCCCATAATTTCTGCAACCATGAAACCTTCTTGATGGCTTTGCCTCTGTCCAAGTAGTCACAATTCGGCATTGTTCTAAGCAATGGCATCGCACGATTTTGTCGCCATTGTAGTATTCCTCGTTTCCTTCATAAATCGAGTTTCCTGTTTCTGAACCATTTGATCCGCTGACGGTGTTAGCATTTTGATCGCTAGCTGAGCTTGAGGATGCTTTGTCCCAATTTTTTCTCGAATGCATTGAATTGCAGTGCTTTTTCTACGCGGGTCTGCAAAACTTGGCCAGCTCTCTCTTTTCAAAGAACCATAGGACCTGGATTTGGGCTTTTCATCGATTTACACTAATTGGTAAAGGCACCAGAATGGAATTCCCTAAAATACCCCTTTTGGATTGCACGATTAGGAACCAAATGAAAATTATACGGCGGCGCTGCCGATAAGATCCTTGATTGGAACCGAAATACAAGTTTAGGGATCCAATTGGCTATAAATAACATATAGGGACTAAATTGATAAAAAAAAAGTTTAGGGACTAAATTGCCGATTTTCCCTTTCTGAAATAGTAGAAGTTAAATCTCGGCGTCCAATTTGTTAAGTTTTCTCAAACCCTTCCTTTTTTCCTTTTTCTCTGATAACGCTTGGAGCCTCCAACAAATTGGAAAAAATTATCACTCAATTCAATTTGTAGTATTGTTCATTACATCTTAAACAACTATTCAACTAATCGCTTTGCACAGCAAAGAGAAAAAGAAAAGAAAAAAAAAAGAGGAAGCATTAAAGTTATTATAGACCCCGTTTGACACTTGAGTTTTTTGAAAGTTTATCTAAAATTTTACTGTAAATCACTATAGAAGTTATAGAAAAACTTTTGTAAGATGAAATTTTTTTTTCCTTTTCATTTTCTTTCTTTCATTTTCATTTTCTTTTTTTTTTCTTTCTTTCACCTGAGTTTTTTGGAAATTTGTCTAAAACTTTACTGTAAATCAATATAGAAGTTGTAGAAAAACTTTTGTAAGATGAAAAACTTTTTTTCCGTTTCATTTTTTTTTTCCTTTTTTTTCTTTCTTTCTTTTTTCTTTTCTTTTCTCCTTTCCTTCTTCTCCCTTCCCCTTCCCCCTCCCCCTTCCCTCCCTTGTTCCCTCTCCCGAAACTGCCAAAGAAGTAGCAAAAGGAAAATTTTTTTTTTTTGCATTTTTTCTCTCCCCATCTCCTACCCGCCACCCCTCTTCTCCCTCTCCATCTCCATTTCCCTCTCCATCTATCCTCCCCTCTGCCCTTCCCCCTCCCCCTTCCCTCGCCCGCCGCTACTTCACCTGCCGGCAGATGAAGCAACGACAGAAACTTTTTCTTCACCTGCAATTTTCCCTTTCCCCTTCTCCTCCCCTTCCCCCGCCACCCTCACCCTCCCCCGGTGCGATTTGGTCTCGCAACTAGATCGGCCAAAGGAGAAGGGGAAGGGTGGTGGGGATGAGTAGGGGAGAGGGAGAGGGAAAAAAAAAGGGGAGGATCAAATCGGGCTTCCTTTTAAGTTTATTGATGACTATCAAATTGGACTCGTCAAATCATTGCCAGAGGCAACCATGCCCGATGTGCTGCCGTGTTGTTACTCGTTATTTGGTCGAACATTTGCATGAATTCTGCAGATGGTAAATTGCAGAGGGCCGCTTTCAAGCATTACGGTCTGCCTCCAGAGATTCAAATGTTCACACACCAATTCTAATCTCTGTTAGCATTTTAGTTCTAGAGAAAAGCAATAATCCAGTCCATTGGCCCTTTAAAAATTCTAAAATGTTCATAGTCATGTAGGAAGGAAGTCCATATATCTTCGGGGGAGGATGCTGGGGTGGAAGTGGGGGAGAGGGAGAAAGGAAAAAACAAAGAAAAAAGAAGACCGGCACCAGAAGAGGTGATTGGCGCCGGAACCGGCAGCGAAGGTGGTGGCCGGCGACGGAAGTGGTGGTGGGTTAGGGTGGGGGAGGAAGAAGAAGAAAAGGGGAAGGAAAATTTTTTTTATGTGTTTTGGGTATTTTGAAGTGTGTCGGTAAAAAATTTTGAGAAATTTTTTTTAGGTTACTGTAGCTAAAGTTGGTAAAAAACTAGTATAAGGCAATCTTGAGTAAAAACTCAAGTTCCAAACAGGCCCATAGCAAGCGAATAAATTTAATCTTAAACTGTGGACATTTATGTGTTACCTTGATAAAATTGATCATATAATACGTTTGTTGAAAAAAAAAGATAAAATTGATCAGATAATAACTCAATAGCCTTAATATATTTTAGCTTAAGTTGGACACAATACATGCAATTAGATTAAAAAGATTTGAAATAAAATAATTTGCTTCACAAATTCCAATAAGCTTTTTATCTTCCCAATCAGCTTTTTATCTCATATAAATCATATCACAAAAAATGATACAGTAATTATCTCAAATAAATCATATAACTAAACTCCTATCCAAACAAACTCAGTATACATCACAATTACTTAGACCATTATCTAAACAAGGCAATCGATTAGCAAATGAAAACACTAAATTTAAGGGTTAATGGCACTTGGCCCCCCTTAATCAAAAGCATAAACACTTCACCCATTTAAGAATATTCCATTTGATATTTTACCAGAGATAAAGATGACATGGCAAGTGCAGTGTTGAAAAAAAATCAGCAAAATAATATAATTATATTTGTTTGACAAGTCTACCCTTTTTGCTTTTGATAACTAACAGTCATTTGCTTCCCATTTATTAAAGAATAGAGACATGCTTCAAAAGAAAAAATGGCCAATTTCGTCCCTAAAATTTTTTTAATCGATTTCGTTCCTATGTTTTGTTTTTGGCTAATTTGTTTCCTAAACTTATTTTACAAATCCAATTGAGGAACGTTGTGGTGGTGAAACTGTGTAAATTCGATCAAGCTACTAATCGAACAAGTAAGCACGGGTATTTCAGGTACTTCAGTGCTAGGGCGATAACAAAAGAATTAAAATCAATGAAGAATCCAATTCTAAACCTAGGGTTCATCCAAAAAAGAGGAGATCTCCCCAAATTTCCAACTTTCCCAAACTTGAGTACAAAATAATTGCAATTAAATGCATCTGAGGAGGAATTGGGACAAAGTATTCTCAAGCTAAGCTAGTGATCAAGTCTCAAACATTGTCGGCTCAAATGGCTCGGAATAAGTAAGCTTGATTTATGAAGGAAATGATGAATATTACAATGGAGATAAAATTGTGCAATCCTACTATCTTGAATAATGCTGAATTGTGATTGTATGGACAAACCCATCGAGAAGGTTTATGGCTGCAGAAATTATGGGATAATTTTTGCGTGTGCTAAATATTAGGATTTGTTAAAATATTGCTTCAATTTTGACTATGAAATGTGTGACAGCCCCACCTCACTCTAAAGCGAACCAAATGGTTCGGCGAACCGCCTGCCCAACTCTCGTCGGGTCTACGAATTTGGAACAAACGGAAATCCTACCAAACGCTCAAAGGAATTTCGAGAAGATAAACATTCAAAACTCAAGTGAGCTGAACTAAAAGATACAGTCAATCTTTGGTACAACGTTCCCACGAAAAATCAAAACGAAATGGAAGTGCCGCAAGGCTTACTAAGCTAATCACACCCTGAAATACTTGTTCCGAAAGATAATACAGTGCTCGAGCGCTACAACGACCGATAAAAAATAAATAAAACGAAGAACGAAAACAAGCCGTGGATAAACAGTGACTGCCATGTCACAATCCGGCCGGTTTTTGGCCGGATACCCGGCGAGATTCCTGGCCAGATTGGAGGCAGTAGCTCAACCCAAAAATTTTGAAATTTCCCCTGCATATCCGGCCAGATATCCGGCCAAGAACTGGCCAGATACTCGGCCGGATTCTGTGAACAGTACCTCCAAAAATGTTTTGCTTTCCTCGATCAACCTTCGCACTCGTCCAAAATCCAACAAAAAACAAGTAAACTTTGTCTAACATGAGAGAATGTACATTCCCAAATACATAGGCCACATAACCATGAGGAAACACTTTAAAATATACATATTAGTAAGTTTACAAATCAAAAGGAAACATTATATTAAGATACATTTAGGGTTTCCAAATTGTTGAGGAGCTATACCAAAAGAACAAAAGAATTTCTAACTAGCTCAACTCATTCTTCAAAACATCGAAGTTCCAAAAGATTGTTCCCTGTAAGGAAAACAAGGATAACGGAACGGGGTGAGTTAGAAGCTCAATGAGGTACCAATAATATAAACAGTAGAAATCATGAGGAATCACGTTTAGGGCACATATACACATCCAATAAGAGAAATGAATGAACATCACAAATTAAAGGATACAGGTGGCTCTCAGGAGCCAACTTTCCATTGCAATACTTGATCCCAACCTCGTTGACCCTCCGTCAACGTTTAATGAAACACACATGTCCGTAGACCCCGCTTATGCCAAAATCCCGTTCACCAAAATACCCCTTACCGGGCCCGAACGCCAAACAGGAACAGAAATGGTAATACTCGAATAAACTGGAAATTCAGAGCCTCCAATACCCAAAGATTTCTCAAGAACAGGCACCCATGGATTGTCAATTTTCCTCGACCAAGTCCTTTCTGGCTCAATTCAATTGACTCTCCATGAGGTTGAGCTCAAGTTTAACAGGAAAGTCGTTGGATACACTTCCAAACGACATCATAACAGGCTCAGATAATAAGTTCAAATTGATACAGGAACTAGTAGACAAGCAAGAGAAACGAGTGTGATATGGTACACCCTCGTCTCATACAAAATAAACAGTCAGTAAAGACATTCAAATAGCAATTTGCAAGTACAGATAACCAGTTTAGCAATAATTCAGGGGAGTGGTACACTCACCAGTTAAAGCAAGGATATTTCAAAAGTTTCAACCAAAGTAGGGCTCTAATCACCAAGAAACCCTAGAATAACCAAGGTAAACAATTATGGTTCCCACAGCCACAAATCCAGTAAATAAAATGCACAAATGAGGCTCAACTACAAGTCGTAGACCTCGCCAAATAATTACTAATGCAACACAAAAGTATAGTTTTGGAGTGAAAAGGTAGTAGTTGGTCCTAAAAACATAAACGATCCAAAAACCCTTCGCTTCTGCACAAAACCATACCTACAATGGTGTACTAACTCCAAACTTAAGGTGCAAAATGAAAGTAAGAATAATTCTAGGAAAACAGGATTTTCCAGTTTTTGCGCACCCCCATTTGAAAAATCATATCTCAAGATTCTTAAGTCCAAAATTGATAAAATTTATACCGTCGGAAAATAGACTCAAAGGGGTACAATTTCTCAGAAGACACATTTAGAAGATTCATACCACAAGTCAGTCCAATTCGAGCCTCAATTCGCTGCTTGATCCAGTAAAAGACAGAACAGGTATGTAATTTCAGTCAACTTTGGAAAATCACCATAAATTACACAAATAGAAATAAGGTCTGAAATTTTCACAGTTTGTAGTTCTATGACACTAGTTTCAAACGCAACAAACGGAACTCAATTCTGATATTTCTATATCAAGATATAGCAGATTTCCCAAGACTGCTCAAGAGTTCCTGCGGAAATTTCAGCAGCACCTCCCTTGTTTTTCTCTACTTTTCCATTCAAAACTCAACACCCAAACTCATATCAATTCAGCCCCAATTGCACATACAAATCACAAGCTATCAAACACCTTTAATTAGGGTCATAATACCCTTCAAATACAACCAAGTGGTAGTCCAAATTAGAAAGCCTAAAGCTGGAATTTTTGCACCCAACCTGGAAATTTCTTTAGGTGAGTGAAACTAACACATATAATCTCAATATTGCACATAACAAATCTAACAATCCATGGTAAATACTTAAGCATCAATTAAGGGCAGAAAAATCCCCAAAATTCTGAAATTTCCCATAACACCTGTCGCGCCCCATTTTTTATAAGAAAAATAAATAAATGAATAGTTTAAAAAAGTGAATTTTTATTTGATTTGAAAAATGAATTTTTGACTTAAAAAGAAAATGAATAAAAATATGTGGGTCTAAATGGGACTTTGAAATGCGACGATTTTGACCCAAAAATAAGTTTAAAAAGGGTTTTGAAATAAAAATCGGAGTCGCCACTTGGTATTGAGTTAAGGTGTACCAAGTCACCAAAAATGAGTTTTCGAAGGAAAAAGTAGAAGAAACCCCTTTTAAACGACTCCTAATCTACGAAAATCAAAGGAAAGGTTCGGGAGTCACATTTGACGAAGAGGAAGGCAATGATAGAAATCCAAGGCACCCCTTCGATCTAACCAAGGCTAGTTGCGTGATTTAGTCAAAGATTTTCTTGTTTTAACCAAAGAATTTATCACATTTGGATGTACTATATGAATGCAAACCTAGACCTAGAGGGGTATCGGGGGGCAAAATTTCCCTTCAAAGCTTGAATGGTGCCAATCACATTAATTGTGATGCCCAATAATGACCCTTTGGAGAAGTCACGAATAATGCAAAAATATGAGACTCTAAGAGAAGAAATAAAATAATTATACAAATATACATGTCTTAAAGGAGTGTATCATGTCGGGTACGGGGGACTAATGTTCGTGACTCAATTTTCCCTTTTAATAGAGGGAATACGAGCGGGCTAAGGTTAGAAAAGCCAAACTCGTCCATATCCCATACTCAAGGGGTTATTCCCTAATCTAATCAAGCAAATGCGCTACCCTAATCCTATTTCTAGAATGAAATGCAATTCTAATGTCATGTATCATACATAGGGGTATATATAGAGGGAAATTAGGGATAAGGGTTATACGTATAAGGGGAATATCATACAAAATGATAAAAGGCCCTAAAAAGTGCAAATATGCATGAAATGAAGTGTTTTTATCATGCAATCATGAACTAACGCGCGAAGGGCTCCTAATGGTCTAGCGTTGGACTAGTCCTTCACTAACGCTCTCTCACAAGCATTGGACTTGCAAGAGCTCGAGGGGACAATCATGACTAGCATTGGACTAGCCACGATTACGTGCATTTGCATCCATCATACATATATATAAGTAATGTGCATAATTAAAGCAAGTAGACATGTGAGCACGTAATTCACATAACACATAAGCATGCATATCTAGATGTCAAAACCTAAGAAAGCGATTAAACACATAGCACGTAGACATGCAAAACACACAAGGCAATTAAGGCCCTAACTATTACATTTTTGGGGGGAAGGCCTACTACAATCTAAAAGGGGAAATAGAAGGAATAAAACAATTAAATCCCTAACTATTACAATTTTGGCATTCGAGTGCCTCCCAAATGACGAAATTGAACTAAAATTAAAGCAAAACTAAGCAACTAAAGAAATAAATAAGGTAAAAATGAAATAAACACTTAAAGTCATGCAATTGTACACATAAGACACATATATGCACGTAGGGTCAAATAAAGTCAAGAAATGAAGGATAGAGTGTACCTCCCTCGCAATGGTAACCAAAGGAAGGAAAAAATGGCTTCAAAACAATAAAAGGGTCAAGGTACCACTTTAATTAAGAAAGATTAAAAGAAATGTGCAAATACAAAGCTCACTTGATCATGAAGCCCCTAAAGTCATGACTTAAGTGCAATTGAAACAAAGCATAGTAGTTAATTGAAGCAAACAAGCAATGAAGTTGTAAAATTAAAACTACCAAGGACCAAATTGAGGAGATTATTCAGTTGATTGGGTCATAGCAGCATTAGTTAGAAGCCAAGGGGTCAAAGTGAAATTATTGAAAGATTTTCATGCAAATGCCATGCAAACCACTATGAAGACACCTTCTGCAACAAATTGCTATGCTTTCACTTTTCGGATGCATATTTCCGACCCAACATGCAAGCATTTGATCCAAATTCTTTCAACCAACATCACAACTTCAAACTAAACAACACCAACATAACTTTAAACTCCAAACAAGCAAGAAACAGTAAAGGAACTGATGCAAAAAAAAATTCTGGACAAAACATTCATGTAAAATGGTTTGGCAACCTGAAATTCACTCTTTTGGTAAGCATTCGAACATGATTCAAGCATTCCAGCCCCCAAAAATGCAAACCCAACACCCCTTATCTAATTCCTCTTTCCAACATAAGGTCAACCAGCAAACTGGATGGCCGAAACTTTGGTGAGCAAGTGCAGGTAAGAAAACAACAAAGAGAATGCGAGAGCTTTTTTTTTTTTTTTTCTGTTCTGCTGCAAATTTTTGCAGCTTCAACTTATTGTCATGTAACATCCCCAAACATAATCATCTAACCCCCATAAACTGATTGAAACAGCAGGGCATGAAATGCAGCAAAAGAGAAGGTGAAACTTGCGGCACTCTAAGGAAAAGGAAAAGGGGTTGCGCACGCTGCTGCAACAGGACCAAGAGCTTCAAGCGTGGCTTGTTGCAGCAGGTTTGTATGCGCAAATTTAAGCGCAATGCAAACTGAATCCAGGCAACAGGATTATCAAACATTTCTCCTATTTTTCAATATAAAACTTTTGGATTTGAAACACAGAATTCAGGAAGAGAAAGCGTGCAAAACTGGAAATAAAATTTCTGCAATTCTCAGTTTCTTGATCAAGCACAGAAAAATCAGCGTTATCCATTTTGTTAGAAGCCAAGTAATTTAAGCGCCTAATCCAATCATTCTATTGAGGTTGAAGACTGAATCTAAACACAAACCAAAGGCATGCATCTTCAACTTGAATCAAGATGAATCCCAACTCGAAAGTATAGCAGAATATAAGCTCAGAAACACAAGGAAGACATCAAAATCTCAAGTTCCTTCTTAGTTTCTGGTTAAAGCTCCTACAAACGCACTGTACCTAAAAGCTATACAGTCTGCTAACAAGATTGCCAAGCATCATCTGGGCGCTCCACTCACGGATAATAAAAAAAAAACAAACCTTTGGACAGAATGCAACAGGCGAAGGGGAAGGATAGAAAAATAGAGACAGCCATCATGTAAAGCTAAAGGAAATGCAGCCCTAATCAAATTATTTGCGTGTTTTGTCTCTCCTTACTCTATAACAACAAAAAACGGACCAGATCTAGACTTATTAGAGTGCAACCCTGATCAAGCTAAAAAAGAACGCAGCCTGCATAATCTCGATTACAAACCCGGCAGATAAACAAAAACCTCAGGGAGAGAAATGTACAAGAGGAGAACACAGTGTTACCTCTGTTGATGCCTTGGCAGTCGAATCACCGTGAGCACCCTTGGATGAGCAACGCCGCGGGACCACCCAGAAGCGAATTGCCTACTCTGATGGAGTTCTCGGCTTCTCACCTTCTTCCTCAACCCGGAACTCTGTTGACTTCAGATTTTTCCTCCCTCAAACTCTCCTCACTCTCTCTTGGTTTTTCCTCTTGGTCGAAAACTTTTCTCTATTTCTGTCCTCTCCGCCGTCGCCCCTGCTTAGCTCTCTCTCGGTCGCTCTTTGCCTTTCCCTCAACCCTCAGCCGTCACTTTTCATTCTCCCTTACTCTCACTCAGCCGTCATCAGCCCTCCCCGTTTCTTGCCGTATCCCTTTGCTTTTATATGGGAACCCAAAAACTGAACCCTATCAACGATGGTTTGGATGGAGCCAGATGGTTTGTACTATGCCCATCGAACGGAGCCAATCCCGGGCAAAAAAAAATAGCCGAGAAATGCAGCTGCCAATCCTTTCTGCTGCACCCGAAACCAAAACGTGGACCTTTCCCTTTTTTTTTAATTAATTAACAATAAAAGGAAATAAAAAAACATATTTTTTATGCATAATTTTCTCTTTTGACAAATTTTTGTGCTAAAAGCCTTACAATAAAAATAAAGAGCTAAAAGGGCTAAACTAATGCAAAAAATAAAAACTAAACTAAAATAAAACAACAGACAATAATAATAATCTAAAATGCCATACCAATGCTAAAAATCTAAAAACTAAAATCATGGAATTTAACAAATAAAAATAGATAAGGATTATTACTAAAACAAAAATAAAATTAGGATAAAAAAATTATTTAAAAATTTGGTATCTACAGTTTGCCCCTCTTTGTCTGAGTTTTGGAAAAACTTGAGACAAAGAAATAGACACCAAATACTTTACCTGCAAACTAGTCGAACGAATGCCGTTTTTGAAATGAGAACTGACCCCTTTTGATGAGACTTACTCGGACGAGCAATTTAAAATGGACTGACCCAAACAGAAAATTTAAACGGGACTGACTCGAACAAGAAATTTAAAATCGCGAACAGAAATTTAAAATCGAGACTGACCCGAGACAGGAATTTAAAATCGGGACTGACCCGAGACAGGAATTTAACATCGGGACTGACCCGAAACAGGAATTTAAAATCGGGACTGACCCGAAACAGAAATTTTAAAGTCGGGACTGACCTGAAACAGGAATTTAAAGTCGGGACTGACCCGAAACAGGAATTTAAAGTCGGGACTGACCCGAAACAGGAATTTTAAAATCGGGACTGACCCGAGACAGGAATTTAAAATCGAGACTGACCCGAGACAGGAATTTAAAATCGAGACTGACCCGAGACAGGAATTTAACATCGGGACTGACCCGAAACAGTCCCGAGACAGAAATTTAAACATTGGAAAGATTCCAGTATGCTTACTGTTTGGTTGTGCCTTTGATGAAACTTACTTGCAACTTGTCCGATCCGCCTTTGTTTGCCGGAAAACTTTCCGATACCAACTCCAGTGTGAGATGTGATTGTTTCTCTCTATGCATGAAATTTTCTGCAAAAGGGAAAGAATAAGGAAATTGCCACCATCATTTGATCCGGTTCCCTTTGAGAATCGTGTAAACATGAGTCTTTTGATGCCTTTGTCAACCTTTGTTGTGGTATCTGATTTAGTTGGATTTACTACTTCAAAGACTTTCTGATTCTTCTCAGACTGACCAGGTATGCCTTTAGCCATATTGTGAGATCTGTGTACCGGGCCCCACTGAATCGCGATCATTTCCAACAGATGCTTGAATCCAAAATATGCTTCGCACAAATCACGGGGATTGTCATTTATTAAAACCCAATGATTAAACAAATGATGTATGTAAGATAAATTCACATATCATGCATGGATGAATATGCAAAAAGACACAAACGCGATCAATCGTGCTTAAACCATGAAAATGTCATGAATGCAAATAATTGAGGAAAAATGAATTTTATAAGAATGTATTTGCAAAAGAATATGTATTCAAAGTGAGACACAGATTTTGGCCAACAGATGTCACATTCGAATCTCTGGATATCTTTGTTCCGGAATTCAATATTGACGGAAGTGTTACAAAACGAAGAGAAATCCGAATGAACCAAGTCACTAGCTGTTCCTTCTCATGCTCGTTCGTCGCAGAACCCTACCTTGGCGCCCTTTCAGGTTTTCACCAAGGTTGCCCCCACCCTTTTTGCTTTTTGTTTGTTTTTCTTTTCTTTTCTTTTTCTTTCTTTTTTTTCCTTTTTTCCTTTTTTTTTTGAGGTGCCCTTTCGGGTTTTCACCTAAGGAACAATAGAAAAGCTCGACCATGATCGACTCAGGAGTGTGAGTTGAAAATCGTTGGCATCAGTAAAATGCGCTTCCCTTATAAGTTTAGGCAAAGGCATTGTGGACATCACTTGCCAGTTGATTAGCGAAATCCCTGATAGAAAATACAGCAATTGACGAAGGCCAGGACTTTGGGCTTTTGTAATGAGGTCAGGTGGGGTGTTTTCAAGAAAGTTAAGGCTTGAACGCAAAGATTTTTAATGAAAAGTGTGAAATAACCTGAGGTTGCATCATTTTGAAATCATTCTCCAATTTTGAACAAAAAATGAGGAAAACTTTGCCCCAGTTTGATTGGATTTTCTCTCTTTGCATTTTTCATTGTATTTTTCTTTTTCTTTTTCTTTAAAAAACTAAATTTGCCCCAGTGTGGGGTTTGCAATCCTCAGGGGTTACCAAACGAAAGTTATTAGTCTGATAGCTCAAAAGGGACGATTAGGGATTGAATGTTTCAAACGTAAAAGAAGATGGCCTGACTTGCATTTCATCATTTGCACGAATTTCTAAAAGAAGTTTTGCATAATCAAATGAAGAACTTCTTGCACATGTCCGAGTTGATAGGTTGAGAAAATGTTTGTCCATCCATTTCTGCCAAAATGAGTGCTCCGTCAGGTAATACCTTTTGAACAATGAATGGCCCTTGCCAATTCGGAACAAATTTGCCTTTGGTCTCATCTTGCACTGGCAAAATCCGCTTCAGCACTTTGTCGCCTTCCTCAAAAGTACGCAAATGGACCTTCTTGTTGTAGGCCCGGGCCATGCGCTTTTGGTAACATTGGCCGTGACAAATGGCATTAAGCCGTTTTTCATCAATCAAAGATAGTTGTTCATGACGCTACTTCATCCAATCAGCCTCTTCCAACTTGGTCTCCATTAGAATACGCAATGAAGGGATTTCGACCTCGGCAGGTAGCACTGCTTCCATTCCATACATGAGTGAGTAGGGTGTTGCCCCAGTTGATGTTCGGATAGAAGTCCGATATGCCATTAGTGCGTAAGGAAGTTTTTCATGCCAGTCACGATGCTTTTCAGTCATCTTACGAATGATCTTCTTCAAATTCTTGTTTGCGGCCTCCACAGCTCCATTCATCTGCGGCCTATAGATGGCAGAGTTGCGATGTCTGATTTTGAACTGTTCGCATAGCCCGTCCACCATATCATTGTTAAGATTCTTGGCATTGTCTGTAATCAATGTTTCCGGCACCCTAAATCGGCATATGATGTGATCTCTTAAGAAATTCGCCACCACCTTCTTTGTCACATGCTTGAACGATTCCGCTTCGACCCATTTGGTGAAGTACTCAATTGCCACCAATATAAATCGATGCCCATTTGAAGCAGGAGGATCGATTGTGCCAATCACATCCATACCCCACATTGAGCAGGGCCACGGAGCAATCATGCTATGCAACTCGGTAAGAGGAGCGCGTATGACGTCGCCATGCATTTGACATTTAATACATTTCCGGACAAAATCTATGCAATCGCGTTCCATTGTAAGCCAAAAGTACCCGGTTCTCATGATTTTCTTTGCCAGCAAATGTCCATTCATGTGAGGCCCGCAGACACCACTATGCACCTCTTTCATCATGTATTGGGCTTCGTCTTCACCAATGCACCTTAAGTGGCTCAAATCTGAGGTCCTTTTGTACAATACCTCTCCATTTAAGAAAAACTTCGAGGCCATTCTGCGCAGAAAACTCTTGTCATTTGCACTAGCTTCTGGAGGGTAAGACCCGGTTTTGATGAATTCCTTAATATCATTGTACCAAGGGCTATTGCCAGAGGAATTGTCTATGACCCAACAATGCGCAGGCTTGTCTTGGAGTTGAATCCGGATAGGCTCGATTCCTAATTCGTCTGGATATTGTATCATAGAAGATAGGGTGGCCAAGGCATCTGCAAATGCATTTCGGGCTCGTGGGAGATGTCTGAACTCTAAACTTTGAAATTGTTTAGCCAAATTGAGCAAATTACAGTGGTATGGCAGGATCTTTGAATCTTTGGTTATCCATTGCTTCAATGTTTGGTGCACGAGTAAATCTGAATCACTGAAGGCTATTAACTCCTTAACCTCCATTTCCAAAGCCATTTTAAGACCAAAATACATGCTTCATACTCGGCCATGTTGTTCGTGCAAGCAAACTGCAATTTTGCGACTCCAGGGTAATGCTTCCCCTCCGAGGATACAAGAACTGCTCCTATCCCGACTCCAAAAGAATTGGCCGTACCATCGAAAAACAATCTCCACTCAGGGCACTGCTCGCTCATATCTTCTACAATACCAACAAATAAAACCTTTTCATCAGGGAAATAGGTATGGAGCGGTTGATAATCATCGTCCTTTGGATTTTCTGCCAAATGGTCGGCTATAGCTTGCCCCTTGACGGCCTTTTGCGAAGTGAAAATAATATCAAACTCTGAAAGAATCATCTGCCATTTGGCCAGACGCCCAGTTGGCATCGGCTTTTCCAAGAGGTATTTCAAAGGATCGGAGCGGGAGATGAGGCAGGTAGTATGACTTAGCAGGTAGTGTCTTAACTTCTAAGCTGCCCAGGCCAATGCACAGCAGCTTTTCTCAATAAATGAATAATTAGCCTCATACTGCGTGAATTTCTTGCTAAGATAGTAGGTGGCTTGCTCTTTCCTTCCCGAGTCATCGTGCTGCCCCAGAACACACCCTACTGCTCCGTCGAGCATAGATAAGTACATGATCAAAGGCCGGCCCGGTTTGGGTGGCACTAGGACCGGAGGCTGCAACAAATAATCTTTAATCTTGTCAAAAGCTTGTTGGCACTCCTCATTCCAATGCAACGGCACATTCTTTTTTAATAACTTGAATAGTGGCTCGCACATCGCGGTTAATTAGGCAATGAATCTTCCAATGAAGTTAATCTTCCCCAAAAAGCTTTTCACATCTTTCTGCGTTTTCGATACTGGCATGTCTCGAATTGCCTTGATCTTCACCGGGTCTATCTCTATGCCCTTCTTGCTGACAATGAAGCCTAACAATTTACCAGCTGGTGCTCCAAAGGCACATTTTGCAGGATTTAACTTCAAATTGTACTTTCGCAACCTTTCAAACAACTTTCTTAAATCCATCAAATGGTCCTGGGCTTTCTTGGATTTGATTATAATGTCATCCATATAGACCTCCATCTCCTTGTGGATCATGTCATGAAACAAAGTAGTCATAGTCCTGTGATAAGTAGCTCCGGCATTCTTTAAACCAAATGGCATTACTCGATAGCAAAAGATGCCCCAAGGGGTGATAAATGCAGTCTTTTCTCTATCCTCCTCAGCCATTAAGATCTGGTGGTACCCAACAAAACAATCACAAAAAGATTCAATTTCGTGTCCGGCAGTGTTGTCTAGAATGATATGGATATTTGGCAAAGGAAAGTCATCCTTAGGGCTGGCCTTATTAAGGTCCCTATAGTCGACACAAACTCGCACTTCTCCATTTATCTTCGAAACAGGGACTGGATTCGAGAGCCAAACAGGGTAATGGGATACAATGATGATATTAGTCTTAAGCTGTTTTTCAATTTGCTCTTTTATTTTGAGGCTCATATCTGGTTTGAATTTACGGGGTTTTTGCTTTACTGGTGGAAAAACTGGGTTTGTGGGTAATCTGTGCACCACTACATCAGTCGAAATGCCAGTCATGTCGTCATAAGACCATGCAAACACATCTCGAAACATAGACAAAAATTCAATCATTTCTTCTTTCTGCTTTTTATTCAAATGAATGCTGATTTGTATCTCCTTAACTTCAGCCTCAGTACCAATGTTAACAACTTCTGTTTCTTCTAGGTTCGGTTTAGATTTCTCCTCATATTGTTCAAGATCTTTTGAAAAAGAATCAAACACCTCCTCACTATCACTCTCGCTTTGAAATTCGTATTCCGTAACTTCCGAATCGTGAGTGATATAGAGATTGTCATCATCAGATTCCAGAACAGTGATATCCAAAGGGTCAAATAATTTTACTTTTGGCCATCTGAAAGAATTAAGAAATTCGAGATAATAAGCAAATAGACACATGAATGAACGGCATGATAAAACAAACTATGCACTTTCATAAAATTTCAAATCAAAACGGAAACAAGCTAAAACATAAGTGCAAAAGATACTTTCATTGAACTATTTACATATGCAAGAAAAGTTTTCATGAACTTTAGTAAATGACAACCCCCTGTAGATTTACCGAAACTCCTTTCGCACGGGGAGGTACTCGGCGGTCCAGTTGTGTATAGCTCCTTGGGGAATGTCTGGGAATTCGGCATCATCTGACGGGCCATTTTCGGATATTGCTCCCACAAACAAATGAGTCAGGCTTGTCTCCACTTCGTCAATTGGACTAAACTCAGATGCAATGACTTCAGCTGGCCTTGGAAAGGTATAGCGTAATGGCGGAATGTCTAAAATACCCAACTTGCCTTCTTTCTCTGCCCTTTTACGTGCTTTCATCTCTTGTACATCTCTGGCTGTCGGACGGAATCCCAAACCAAATTGGTCCTTCTTTTCGATGAGTTCCACGGGCTTCAGCATGCCTTGCAGATTGCGTCCCAGTCCCTTATTAAATTCATATCCTCTGCGAATCATCTCCTTGGCCATCATAACATTGGCTGCTGGCAAAACCATTTCATCTTTTGAATCCTCACTTGTTACCTAACTCACGGAGACAATATCAGCTGTACGGTAGGAAGACACCGAGGCATTTCGGTTACCATCCTCCTCAGGCTCGGAATCGGCCATTACAATGCAATCTTCCTTAGCAAAAATGGTTATCAGCTGGTCGTTCACCACAAATTTCAGTACTTGATGCAGGGAAGAGGGCACAGCACCAGAGCTATGAATCCACGGCCGTCCGAGTAAAACATTATAGACACTGGGAAAGTGCATAACTTGGCAGGTAATCTGAAATTGAGCGGGTCCCATTTCGACCACCAAATTTACTTCTCCTATGGACTCCCTTTGGGCTCCATCGAATCCTCGAACTATGGTCTTTGAGGGTTTTAATTTAACATCTTGCAGCCCTAACTTCACCAACGTGCTCCAAGGACAAATATTAAGGGCAGACCCATTGTCGATCAGTACTTTAGGTAACATTTTTCCATTGCACCTCACGGCTACATATAAAGCTTTGTTATGACCAATTCCTTCTGCAGGCAGCTCTTCATCAAAAAAAGTGATTTGTTTAGCGGTTAATACATTTCCGACTACGTGCGAGAAATTGTCAACCGAAATGTCCTTGGGGATTCGAGCCTTAGTCAAAACTTCAAGTAACACATCCCTATGCAAGTCTGAGGTGAAAAGCAAGTCCAGTATGAAAATTTGGGCAGACATTTTGTTCAATTGTTCGACCACATTGTATTCGCTTCTCTTAATCCTCTTGAGAAAATCCCACGCTTCTCTTTCGGTCACTGCGGGTTTGGTAGTCGGCTCACGATTGCTTACTTGAATTGGGGCGTTAGCAGTTGAGGGACTTGCAATCTTTCCTGACCTCGTAACAACAGACACTTCATCCTTCAAAACTGGTTTGCCTCCGATTTGCAAAACGGGCTCACTATAATTCCATGACACTTGTCGTAAACTTAAAACTGGCACTTGTTCTGGGAATTCAATTATCACAGGTTCTAAGGCCGCACTTTCGGATGGGGTTAGGTCTAAAATGAAGGGCCTTTTGTCTTCCTCATATGATGCTCCCTCTATCACAAAAGGTTGCTCCATTATCCCACACACTTCTATCTCATTTGACATGCTCCGGACAAACTTTTTGAACTCCTCATCATCCATAATAACTTCAATAGTACCAGCATGCTCCAGCAAGGGGTTCTTGTTCACGTTCGGTTCTTGCTCTTCTCTTTTCCTAATCACGATCTCCCCCGCTTCTACCATGTCTTGAACCTTATGTTTAAGGAGTCGACAATTGGCCGTGGAGTGACCAGGTGCTCCTGAATGATAAGCACAAGTAGCCTGTGGATTATACCCAACTGGCACGCCATACGGGTAAGTTGGAGGGGGAATCACACCTATTTTACCGACAGTCTTTAATTGCTCATACAACTGATCCAAAGGCCTGCCAAGGTTGGTGAATGTTCGAGCACGATTTTGATTGTAGGTTTCAGTAGGTTGGGGATAGTTGTAGGTGGGTCTGTTTGGTGGGAAAAATCTTTGGTGGTAAGGAGGTCGAGGACGAGTTTGTTGAAAGTTAGGTTGAGATACTTGAAAAGAGGCCGTAGGCGGGTTGGCATAATTTGGGCGAGGTCGGGGGTACGAGATATTGGTATTGTAGACAGGGTAAGGACTTGGATAGTAGGGATAAGGTGAATATGTTGGTTTTTGAAATTTGGGTCTTGGTGTAGGGTTTTGATCCCATATGAAGGCAGCTTCTCCCTCTTTCTTTTTAAATTGCGGCTTTTTCCTACTACTCTCTTGTCCTTGCAAAGCATCCAACTGCGATTTGAGGGCGGAGACGTTAATGATCTTCCCAACTCTTACAAAGTCATGGTACTCCTCAAGTTTATTGACAATGGCAGCGAACGAGCATCCAGTCATGCGGAAAATTTTCTCAAAGTACGGCGGATCATGTGCTTTAATAAAAGTGCGTATGATTTCGTCCTCCGTCATTGGTGGCTCGACTTTTGCAGCTATCTTCCTCCACCTCTTGGCATAAGTCTTGTGGTCTTCAGAGGGTTTTCTTTTTGTTCATTCCAACGTGGTTCGCGTCGGAGCCAACTCGCAGTTATACTCGTACTGCCTTACAAAAGCATTGGACAGGTCAAGCCAAGTCTTGACTTCTTCGGGCTTCAGATTTGAGTACCAGTTGAGGGATCCCCCTCTAGACTTTCCGGGAACAACCTTAGAGGCAGGTTCTCGTCGTCTACAGGCTTTCCCAACTTGTTAGCAAATAGTCGGAGGTGTGTTTTGGGATTAGCCGTCCCATCATACTTGTTAAACTTAGGGGTTTTGAACCCCTCAGGCAACTGCACATTCGAAAAAAGGCAAAACTCATCGTAATCCAGGATTCCTTGCTTGTTCAACCCCTGACTTTTCCTCATAAACTCATCGAAACAGTATAGGCGCTTGAGCAGCTTCATATCAACGGGAGCAGAAGATTCCCCTATTTCTGGCTTAGCTTGGACAATATGGTCTGGCAGGAATGGCTCAGCAGCAGTGTGATAAAAGGTATGTGGCTCAGGTGGTATATTTGAAATGGCTTGGGGTTGTGGGCCTTGCATGTGAGTAGGAAAAAATGAAAGATTAAGAGGGTAAGTGTATGGCAAATTTATGGTGGGATAGGTGAAAGTTCCTTCGGGTGGAATAGGGAAGGATGGAGTAACGGTGGCTTGAGTTGAAGGGATGACAAATGGCTCTGGCTCAGGCTGCCTGACGGGTACGGGCTCGGGTTGAACTCTGCTGCTAATTAGCTCGTCAATCAATTTCCTTTGGGCCGCCATCTCGGTAGCCATCTCACCAAACTTAGTAAGCATTTCGGTTAGCTGAACCCCTAAACTCGCGGTCTCGGGTTGGGCGGTAGTAGCTAACATATCCGATGGTTCCGGTGGTGAACTCATGTTTACACGACTCCTCTGGGCTCGACTACGGAATTGCGTTATGATGGGGCTTTAACGAGAAGCTATGTTTAAATATTACCTGAAAATACGAAATGGCTTGCTTTTAGACTTTAGCCCTGACTTACTTTTTTCCAACAAAATTAAAACAAAGAAAAAGAAAAAGATAAGAGTTAGTAGATGTCCAAAAGAAATTCAGATGCATGTCCTATTGGGGAGCCCTTTTTGTGCTAGGGGTAGGCCTAGTATGATGCAACACCTTCAAAGTGGGACCCGTTTACTAAATCTGCTTTTGACCACCACTTTACATAGAAGAGAAATCATCTCAAAACATCAAACTTTTCATTAACGAACATCATTTACAACATCCCTTGGAGACGATTTCGTACAAAATCACTGAACCTCTTTAACCTATCTATTACAGCATTCTTAGATTCTCTGGCGTACGGGTTTCTCACACGTCCAGTTTCATCGTACAATTCTCCACATTTCCTTTTCAACTCCCGATGTTTTTCTTGCATCTTCTCACAGGCCTCCTTGTATTTCTCGGCTCTCTCTTGGTGAACTTTGACGGATTCTTTCAGTTGCAGGTTTTCTCTATCCTTGGCCTCGATAATAGTCCTCAATCTCTTGACCTCCTCGGATGGTTGAGCTTGCGGTCCTTGCATCTCCAAACCCTTGAGCCAATCTTCATATTATGGTGTGACTAAACCCTTTTGTTTGAGTTCCGGAATGTACTTGACGCGCTCGTCATCGGACAACGTTTCCCAGGCCTCATTAATGGGGGTCTTCATCGGAATTTCTTTCGGATGTATCCCTTTGTCGAAAATGATGATAAATGTAGTCAGATCAACTGCAGAGGGCACATCCTGGACGCGCCCTAATTGTCGGAGAAACCTCTTCGGATTGTATGCCATGATACCCTGAGTGCCCAATAAAAGAACGAACTCGGATGCCTTGGTGCGAAGAACAGGTTTGACACAATTGGTCCAATCCAATACCCATCTAACATTTTGATTGGTCACATTCGTCAAGAAATCCACAAGCTCGGATGCATTACACGGCAAACTACTGCTATTAATCCTCTTGTGATGTGTGATTATCCAGTTATACCCGGACATTGGTAGACTCTCGGGAATAGACGATCGTCTCATGAAGTGCTCCATACCCCATACATGTAAGATCAAATTTGAACCACAAAAGAACTTTTCCCCTCTCTGACAGGTGGTGCAAGCTACGAAGATATCGGCCAAAATAGTTGGAACAATAGAACATTGCTTATCTTTTACTCCTAGAAACAGGTCATACAAGATTTTAGTAAGTTTAAAGGCTATCTTTTTGTCTTTCCTAGGGAAAAAATAGGTTTCATCCATAACCAATCCATATACCCAAACTCTCTTTCGTTCCCATATTTCCTTGGAAGTAAACGAGAAATCTCCCAGGTGCCTCTCAAAACCATCTCTTAATGCGAATCGATCAAATAAGAACTTTACCTCTACATTTTGGTCCGACCCTTGAATTGCTGATTCCTTTAATCCGATGAAACGACAAAATTCGGCCTTGTTAGACACTACTGGAAACATCACGGCAGTTCCCTGAATCGGCAAATAAGAAATCCGGCAACCTCCTCAATTGTTATGGTCATTTCCTTTTTCCCAAGTCTAAATGCGGAACAAGTGGAATCCCATAAATGCACCAAGACTTCTACCAAATAGCCATCGGACTTAATATCCTTGAAATCCTCAACGGGTCCTAATCGAGCGGCTACTTCGTTAATTTCGCTAGGTGAAAGGAATGTGGGCCACCTTTATACCTCAATCGGTACTACTAACATCTGTTGAACTCGACGAGGACTTTCCATCTGAGAACATAAACTGGTGTCAAGTACCTTACCTACAGGCCCCACTTTTCCGGTCAAAACATGAAGTTAAACGTGCAAGTCCCAACATAGGGTTAAATACCCACGGGAGTATAGGGTTGGCTTATCCCTAATATGGGATTCCCTAAATGGCATTCCCTTTCTATGGTTTATGCGTGATACCAGTTTATTAAAGCAGTAAAATATGCAATTTGAAGTGAAACATGACCTAAGGGACCCTTTATTTGCCAGGGTAAGCCTAAAATGATATGATATTATTAATTTATGAACGAAATATACCAAAATTTCTTAAACGTGCAATAACCTATCTACAAGGGTAAGTTCTAAAAGAAGGTTATGGCAGACCTCTTATTTGCTAGGGTTTGTGAATGCAATGGGGACAAAACCAAGAAAAGTTAGTTCAATCAGATAACTACACATAACACATTGTAGCAAAACAATACAAAAAGGTAAAGCAATAAAAGGAAAAAAGGGGTTGGATCCCTCCCCTCGTGAATAGTGTCCCTAATAGGGTAAGACAGACTCTACCCTAAGTAAACTATCATGGATGCATGCGGTATTGGCTCACTAATGCATCTAGACTCGATAGGTTTTAGGTCCCCGAGCCTTCAGACTTGGAAACCAAAGGTCATCAATCCCAAGGTTCTTTGTCGGTGGCTCAAGCGACTCCCCAGACACTGCTACGCACACGTCGTGTCACGGCCACATGTCTGAGTGAATCTATCAAAAATCCTCAACCTTTGACTAAAAGCTAAAGGATATTAACCCAAAGCTTAGAGCAGAAGATTGAGTGACCCCTCGGATCATGCTACGCACATGTCGTGTCGCAATCACACGTCCAAGTGGGTCACCTAATCCTAATTGGGTGGAGTGGCGTGACAAGCCACTAAAAGAAAAAATAAATGAGGGGTAAAAAATTAAAGCGTATGCACGTATGCTAGTGCTCGTTTGGAGATGAGGAATCGAGAACCAACGCGAGGTTCTAGGGTAAAATCCCCCACCCAAATGCAATGCAAAGCGCGGAATCACATACATAAACCATCCATCCATCAAAACAATCGTACGCAAATGTGTGAGGGAGTGAGTTGATACGCGCGAAATGCAAAATCCTAAAAAAGGAAAAATGCAACCCTAAACATCCAAATGTGATATATGAAAAGGTTAAAAGAAGAAAAATATTGACTAAATCAAATTTGCTCGACTCTCTAGGTCCCCAGTGGAGTCGCCAGCTGTTGCGCCCCATTTTTTATAAGAAAAATAAATAAATGAATAGTTTAAAAAAGTGAATTTTTATTTGATTTGAAAAATGAATTTTTGACTTAAAAAGAAAATGAATAAAAATATGTGGGTCTAAATGAGACTTTGAAATGCGACGATTTTGGCCCAAAAATAAGTTTAAAAAGGGTTTTGAAATAAAAATCGGAGTCGCCACTTGGTATTGAGTTAAGGTGTACCAAGTCACCAAAAATGAGTTTTCGAAGGAAAAAGTAAAAGAAACCCCTTTTAAACTACTCCTAGTCTACGAAAATCAAAGGAAAGGTTCGGGAGTCACATTTGACGAAGGGGAAGGCAATGATAGAAATCCAAGGCACCCCTTCGACCTAGCCAAGGCTAGTTGCGTGATTTAGTCAAAGATTTTCTTGTTTTAACCAAAGAATTTATCACATTTGGATGTATTATATGAATGCAAACCTAGACCTAGGGGGGTATCGGAGGGCAAAATTTCCCTTCAAAGCTGGAATGGTGCCAATCACATTAATTGTGATGCCCAATAATGACCCTTTGGAGAAGTCACGAATAATACAAAAATATGAGACTCTAAGAGAAGAAATAAAATAATTATACAAATATACATGTCTTAAAGGAGTGTATCATGTCGGGTACGGGGGACTAATGTTCGTGACTCAATTTTCCCTTTTAATAGAGGGAATACGAGCGTGCTAAGGTTAGAAAAGCCAAACTCGTCCATATCCCATACTCAAGGGGTTATTCTCTAATCTAATCAAGCAAATGCACTACCCTAATCCTATTTCTAGAATGAAATGCAATTCTAATGTCATGTATCATACATAGGGGTATATATAGAGGGAAATTAGGGATAAGGGTTATACGTATAAGGGGAATATCATACAAAATGATAAAAGGCCCTAAAAAGTGCAAATATGCATGAAATGAAGTGTTTTTATCATGCAATCATGATCTAACGCGCGAAGGGCTCCTAATGGTCTAGCGTTGGACTAGTCCTTCACTAACGCTCTCTCACAAGCATTGGACTTGCAAGAGCTCGAGGGGACAATCATGACTAGCATTGGACTAGCCACGATTACGTGCATTTGCATCCATCATACACATATATAAGTAATGTGCATAATTAAAGCAAGTAGACATGTGAGCACGTAATTCACATAACACATAAGCATGCATATCTAGATGCCAAAACCTAAGAAAGCGATTAAACACATAGCACGTAGACATGCAAAACATACAAGGCAATTAAGGCCCTAACTATTACATTTTTGGGGGAAAGGCCTACTACAATCTAAAAGGGGAAATAGAAGGAATAAAATAATTAAATCCCTAACTATTACAATTTTGGCATTCGAGTGCCTCCCAAATGACGAAATTGAACTAAAATTAAAGCAAAACTAAGCAACTAAAGAAATAAATAAGGTAAAAATGAAATAAACACTTAAAGTCATGCAATTGTACACATAAGACACATATATGCACGTAGGGTCAAATAAAGTCAAGAAATGAAGGATAGAGTGTACCTCCCTCGCAATGGTAACCAAAGGAAGGAAAAAATGGCTTCAAAACAATAAAAGGGTCAAGGTACCACTTTAATTAAGAAAGATTAAAAGAAATGTGCAAATACAAAGCTCACTTGATCATGAAGCCCCTAAAGTCATGACTTAAGTGCAATTGAAACAAAGCATAGTAGTTAATTGAAGCAAACAAGCAATGAAGTTGTAAAATTAAAACTACCAAGGACCAAATTGAGGAGATTATTCAGTTGATTGGGTCATAGCAGCATTAGTTAGAAGCCAAGGGGTCAAAGTGAAATTATTGAAAGATTTTCATGCAAATGCCATGCAAACCACTATGAAGACACCTTCTGCAACAAATTGCTATGCTTTCACTTTTCGGATGCATATTTCCGACCCAACATGCAAGCATTTGATCCAAATTCTTTCAACCAACATCACAACTTCAAACTAAACAACACCAACATAACTTTAAACTCCAAACAAGCAAGAAACAGTAAAGGAACTGATGCAAAAAAAAATTCTGGACAAAACATTCATGTAAAATGGTTTGGCAACCTGAAATTCACTCTTTTGGTAAGCATTCGAACATGATTCAAGCATTCCAGCCCCCAAAAATGCAAACCCAACACCCCTTATCTAATTCCTCTTTCCAACATAAGGTCAACCAGCAAACTGGATGGCCGAAACTTTGGTGAGCAAGTGCAGGTAAGAAAACAACAAAGAGAATGCGAGAGCTTTTTTTTTTTTTTTTCTGTTCTGCTGCAAATTTTTGCAGCTTCAACTTATTGTCATGTAACATCCCCAAACATAATCATCTAACCCCCATAAACTGATTGAAACAGCAGGGCATGAAATGCAGCAAAAGAGAAGGTGAAACTTGCGGCACTCTAAGGAAAAGGAAAAGGGGTTGCGCACGCTGCTGCAACAGGACCAAGAGCTTCAAGCGTGGCTTGTTGCAGCAGGTTTGTATGCGCAAATTTAAGCGCAATGCAAACTGAATCCAGGCAACAGGATTATCAAACATTTCTCCTATTTTTCAACATAAAACTTTTGGATTTGAAACACAGAATTCAGGAAGAGAAAGCGTGCAAAACTGGAAATAAAATTTCTGCAATTCTCGGTTTCTTGATCAAGCACAGAAAAATCAGCGTTATCCATTTTGTTAGAAGCCAAGTAATTTAAGCGCCTAATCCAATCATTCTAATGAGGTTGAAGACCGAATCTAAACACAAACCAAAGGCATGCATCTTCAACTTGAATCAAGATGAATCCCAACCCGAAAGTATAGCAGAATATAAGCTCAGAAACACAAGGAAGACATCAAAATCTCAAGTTCCTTCTTAGTTTCTGGTTAAAGCTCCTACAAACGCACTGAACCTAAAAGCTATACAGTCTGCTAACAAGATTGCCAAGCATCATCTGGGCGCTCCACTCACGGATAATAAAAAAAAAACAAACCTTTGGACAGAATGCAACAGGCGAAGGGGAAGGATAGAAAAATAGAGACAGCCATCATGTAAAGCTCAAGGAAATGCAGCCCTAATCAGATTATTTGCGTGTTTTGTCTCTCCTTACTTTATAACAACAAAAAACGGACCAGATCTAGACTTATTAGAGTGCAACCCTGATCAAGCTAAAAAAGAACGCAGCCTGCGTAATCTCGATTACAAACCCGACAGATAAACAAAAACCTCAGGGAGAGAAATGTACAAGAGGAGAACTCAGTGTTACCTCTGTTGATGCCTTGGCAGTCGAATCACCATGAGCACCCTTGGATGAGCAACGCCGCGGGACCACCCAGAAGCGAATTGCCTACTCTGATGGAGTTCTCGGCTTCTCACCTTCTTCCTCAACCCGAAACTCTCTTGACTTCAGATTTTTCCTCCCTCAAACTCTCCTCACTCTCTCTTTGTTTTTCCTCTTGGTCGAAAGCTTTTCTCTATTTCTGTCCTCTCCGCCGTCGCCCCTGCTTAGCTCTCTCTCGGTCGCTCTCTGCCTTTCCCTCAACCCTCAGCCGTCACTTTTCATTCTCCCTTACTCTCACTCAGCCGTCATCAGCCCTCCCCATTTCTTGCCGTATCCCTTTGCTTTTATATGGGAACCCAAAAACTGAACCCTATCAACGATGGTTTGGATGGAGCCAGATTGTTTGTACTATGCCCATCGAACGGAGCCAATCCCGGGCAAAAAAAAATAGCCGTCTGGAAAATGATTTAAAACATATACTCACTTATAAAATCTCTGGAAAATCAATATAATAGGGTATAATGAAGAAATTGCATGCGAGAAAATAAAATAAGATGTTATAAAATAAAGAAAATTTACGTCTCCTTACAAAATGATAGTGAATGGAAAAACATGGTGCCCGTAAAATTTTTTGTGGTATAATCCACCCATACTCCAAAAAGTAAAAAATATGATGGCTGCAATTTTAAGGGAGTTGAGAAGTGTCGAGTGGTAAAATGCAGCACTAAAGATTGAAATCAACAATTTGAATGCAAAAGTAAAAATGTTGTTCTTGGCTTGTGTCTGTTGCTGCATTGTAGTTGTTGTTGTACTTGAAGGCACTCAAAGGCAGAAGAAAGATGATATGAATCATAAGAGCTGTTTGGGCACTATTTCAAGATCCGACAATGGTTCGTTGCGGTCTAATGAATAGGGTTAGAATCAAGTCGTTCAAAGTTCAAGACTTGGTGTTTCAAAGCTTCGATTTGGTTCATTTTGATGTCGATTTGGCTCAGTTTGGTGTTGCGACAAACTAGGGATTGTGCTTGTGGAACGTGGCAGATGTTCGCGTGGATTGTGGTCGAAGCAAAAGGCAAAAAAACAAAGGCATCAAAATCGAATCTGCGACCTGATCCACAAGGGACCAGGTCATAGATCGGTCCGCGGATCCATTTTCCAAGGATTTTTTGTGTGTTTAATTTCATCTTCTGGTAATGTCCGATCTCATATCCGTTGTGATGTCTTAGGTCGGTCTTTATTGAGTCCAATTATCCAAAACCTTATGCAATGTTGTCTTTAGTTAGTCAGATATGAATAAAATTGAGAAGTTTTCTCTTTCTCATTCTTTTGGGAATATTCTTGATACAAAGTGAGTGTGTTTTTTTTGTTCAAGTTTGGCTTATCAATCAACGACCACGGTTGGTTTTAGTGTCGTTCTACTTTTCTAAACAATCTTGAACTGTCCTTGATTAATTTAGAATCCATCAACTTTTGTTCCATAATCTGATCAAGATAGATCCTTCCACTGCCTGATTGGATCGTTTCTTCAAGAGCGGGAGTTTGGAGATTCAAGTTCGCATCAGTTGGTATCAAAGTTTCGGCTCTTGATCTAGGTTAATATCTTTTTCTTTTCTTGTTTTCCTTTTTGTTCTTCCACCAAACCCTATCCAATTAAAAAAGAGGTTCCACCTTTAGGATTTGAATCTCCATAGTTTTATTCGTGTTCTTGATTCTAGTTTATGTTTACATCTTATTTTTATTTAATTTGTAGTCTTTTGGATTGATAAGAATCAACTCATTATTGCCTAGAAGAACCGCTAGGATTTCTTCGTTCGTCACGTCCTACGTTATCTTGTTCATCATGTTTGTTTCGTTTATAATCTGTCCATGTCAGTTTGTCATTGTGTTTTGTTGATTTTTGTCCAGAATTTAATGTCAAATTGTGTTGTTCTTTTCGTTGGTATTTGTTCCAGAAAATTTGACCCAAAAAAAAATTAGTCGCTAGTTTGAGGAAGATAATTTCTAGTTATAACTCTCTTTAGGGAGACCAAAGTTGTTCTAGAGTTTTTTATTGTAATTTGCAAATTTGCCATCAACTTTTTGTCTCTTTTGTGACTAATGAAATTCAGACTAAAAGTGGACTAACCTTGTGAAAATTCTTGAAACTCTGAGCCAAAACTTCAAAATTCTTGAAGTTCCTGATTGTTTGAAACGCAATCTCGAAGTTTCTTGAAGTTGACTTTGTTCCACCCAAATCTGCCTTGTTGAAATCGAGATACCTTGAGTTGTTTGGGGGGATAAATTTCCAAGTTTTCCTTGTTGATTCTTGATTCTAGAAATATTTTCATATATTCTTGATTAGAATCTTGAATTTTTTTGGGTTTTTGGGGGCTAAAACTTGTTCACAACAAGCTGCAAAAATCCCAACCATCAAGCCTTATTTCATCAAAGTTCTTGGTTGAAGTTATTGACTAGAATTTGATCAATAAGTTTGCTTTTTAGCCACGAAATTCTATCCATTGAAACACCAGAAAATACACCTAATTCATGTTTTCAAAAGTGATCAATACGGCTAAATAGAAAAACCAAAAATAGCCACACTTACCAATCCCATTCCAATTTGGATTGTGAGTTTTTCTTACATCCAACAGCTTTGAAGTTAGTTGCAGTTAGAAATTCATAAATCCAGCTTTGATTTTTGATCCATAGGTATCCAAAAATTGACCTAGATCGTGTTTAAAAAGCTTCCAAGTCGGCTAAACCAATAATAAAAGGAAACAGCCGCAACCTTTATGCAATTGCCATACAGATTGGGTAGTTTCCTAAAACCAACCACTATTGTCTAACTATTGTAGGAAATCCAGTAAAACCAACTTGGAAACCTTGAATCAATAGGAAAAGGGGTTCAAACCAGAATTGCTCCAAGGTAAACAGTCCAAATAAAATTTCAGATTTGCACAATTCTTGAACTAGTGTCAGGTAACCTTGTTTCTAAACATTCTTGCATCAAATTCATACCAGGTTTTTGTGTCATTCTAAACCTTCGTATTTAATGGACGTCATTCTAAAAGTGAGTATGAGCGTTATAGTATGAAAAAGAGTTAGTTAAGAGAATAATAATTAGTGAGGTAGAATCTGAGGGAGTTAAAAAAGGGAAAGAGACTCAGAGTAATGAGAGTAAAAAGTCAGCCATTGAGTTAGCTATTAAGCTACAGAAAGAGAGTGAAAATTTTGAAAGTGAGCTGATTTTATGTAAGAGTGCGAGATCCTATTTTTCTTCCAATGATTTGAACTTTACTTTGTTTAGTGTTAATGGTCTTTTGCAGGTTAAACAAGGTGAAGTAAAAATTGTTTTGATATGCACCATTTCTAAATCTTTTGCTAAATTGATGATCTTTTAAGAGGTTACCAATTTCTACCATCAATCTATGGCAAAATGCACTGTCTTAATAAACCATTCTCTTACATTCAAAGGGAGTTATCTTTTGAATGATTTTGAAGCTGAAATTACTTCTTTAAAATTTGATTTTTGTGTTTGTGCTATTTATTTGCATTGTGTTAATAGTTTTAGTGTAGAATTGAGTTCTTCTCAGCATTGTAATTGTTTATGTTGTGATAGTCTTGTTTTGACTCCTTATGATTCATTTATTGTCTTTGAGTTGCGTGACCATTGTGTTAGTAGTTGTGATGCATGTTTGTCTAGTGGATCTAGTAAGTTTTGGAGTTGTGATGAAAACACGTGAATGCAGCATGGTATTCATTCATTTTCTATTTGTTATCAATTAGGTGATTTTAGTGCTTATAATTCTTTCATTTCTATTTACACCTCATTTTTTGTCTTTGACCCAGGCATTGATTCGAGACCGAATTGTTTTTCAAGGGAGATGGAATGATAGAAATAATAGAGCTGGTCTTTGGCAAATAGAGCATAGACATTGGTTCGTGTTCATGATCAAGTTGAGTGCGGCATGCCTCTTGGATTGCTTTTATGCAAATGTTCCCCGATGTATTTCAATGTAAGTAAGGCAACGATTTGAGGACAAATCCTTTCAAGAGAAGGGGAATGATACAAATCTTAAGAATTGTTTGGGCACTAATTCAAGATTCGACAATGGTTCGTTGGGGTCCAATGAATAGGGTTAGAATCAAATCGTTCAAAGTTCAAGACTTGGTATTTTAAAGTTTCGATTTAGTTCATTTTGATGTCGATTTGGCTTAATTTTGTGTTGAGACGAACCAGAGATTGTGCATGTGGAACATGGCAATGTTTCCGTGGGTCGTAGTTGAAGAAAAAGGTGAAAAAAAGGCATGAGAACTGGATCCGCTAGGGATCAGGCTACGGATAGGTTTGCAGATCCATTTTTCAAGGCTTTTTCATGCTTTTAATTTCATCTTTTGGCAATATCCGGTCTCATGTCTAGCGTGATGTCCCGAGCCGATCTTTGTTGAGTCAAATTATCCAATCTTCAGCTATTTTCGTTATTTTTAAGTTATTTTGTATTTTCTCTCGTCTGATTGATTCTTGTAAACCTATGAAGATATATTTAGCAAATCTAAACACAAATGTTAGTGTTATTAGGGTTAAGACTTGTGTCATATTAGAAAACTTATACTTTTCCAAATAGGTTTAGGATTTGAGTCTTGTAGGTTATAAATAGTCAACCTTATGCAATATTTCTTTATTTAGTCAAATATGAATAAAATTGAGAGATTTTCTTTTTCTCGTTCCTTTGAAAATATCCTTGATACAAAGTGAGTGTGTCTCCTTTGTTCAAATTTAGCTTATCAATCAATGACTATGGTTGGTTGTGGTATCGTTCTACCTTTCTAAACAATGTTGAATTGTCCTTGATTAGTTTAGAATCCATCAACTTTTGTTCCATAATTTGATCAAGATAAATCCTTCCATTGTTTGATCAGATCATTTCTTTAAGAATGGGAGATTGGAGATTCGAGTTCGCATCAAAAGGCTTGTTGGAATTGAATATGTTGCACTAATTTTGAACATTGTAAGAAACTTTATGATTCATAAGTTTTGGACCTTGTAATACTATCCTCTTAAAATAAAGTAATTTCTGAGTTTTCATTTAGGTAGTGATATGTTCTAGATATATATTGTTTTGGATTTATAATAGTTTTGAGTTCCAAGTTGCATATTCACAAATTCAATATTGAATATAAGATAGATGAGCTTTGTTAAGTGAGTTTTTAGTGATATGTGTATGTTATTTGGTTATTGTTGGCTGAATTAAAAGAATTGAATAACTAATGACCAATATAAAAATTGGACAGAAGGTTGTTTGATATGAATATTAAGAATATTGTAAAATGGAATAATGTAATATGAAGTTATCAACTAACATAAGTTCATTCAAACCGAAATCGGTTGCTTAGAAGTTGCCAATATTTCTAAGGCAACAAATAAGCCTTAGAATCTAAGTCCTAATAGCCAAAAACAGTAACTTCATTCATTACAAAAACATGTGGCACGATACCAATTTCTAGCAAATCCTCAGTAATATTTGAAAAAGTTATCAAAAGAATTAACACTAGCCACATATTTCAACCATTTGTTACTTTCGAAACGGACAAAAGACAAATTCAGCAGCAACTACTTCAACAGCAACTTCAACAACTATCAACAAGGACAAAAGTCAAATTCCAACCACCAAATATTTTTAACGGCACAAAAGAGTAAAAAACAACTTCAGCAGCAACTACTTGAGCAGCAATTTCAGCAATTAGGACAAAACACAAATTTCAGTAACTAATTCATCCTACTTTAGCTCTGTTCATCTTCATTGGTCATTAGGCTCATCAATTAGCTGCAAATTCACATTTAGTGAGAACTTCTAAGAGTGATAATAATTAATACTTTGTATAAAGTTTCATGGTTGCAAAAAGTTGCTATTTGTTTTCTCCTTTTCACAGAAGTCATCTTATTTCTCCAAGCTTGTGCTTGGCAGCAGGTGCAAGTTCTTTTGCTTTGGCTTGAAACAAGACTAAAAAAAAACACATGATTTTGCACGGCCTATAAGAGCTTTCATTTGGAGTAATGGATTGCACATTAATTTCTTTGGACACTTGATTAGCTTGCATAATCAAAGTAAGAGAAATTTCAAAATTAAATAACCAAACAAACAACAACAATAGTAGTACTAATCTTAAAAAGGAAAAAAATCAGTTTTATTATGCTAAGATTGCAAAATAAGGAAGCTAAACATACATGTGACAAGTTCTTGCAATGTCTTATTTTCTTGTGCTATGCTATTGTTCCCATTATAATAGGAGCTACAAAAATATTCACATTTAGTGGTAGCTAAATAATAATGCACAATATAAAAGAAGTGAGTTCAACCATACCAATTTTGTCTCGAGCATCTTTTTTTTCCTTGGCAACCAATGGGCAAGTTTTGGCATTTTGACGAAACATCTTGCATTTTTCACACCTATTGATACTCAAAAATGGTCCTCTTTCGTTGATGTCCTCTCCTTTAATATTTAGCTGACATTTCTTTTAGCATGACCGTTTTAGTGACATTTGGAGTAAGTCATCCGCATGACATCCTTCCTAGACAGTCTTGTACATCCTTTGAAATCAATTCTTGACTTATTCGATTCTCTCCTTCCTGCATTTTTAGGCCTACAAAGAAGTTTTAGTTTCTTAGGTGCACATATGGGGACCTTGTTAAACCTTTTCCAGTTATTAGATCCATTAATTAGATTAATAGCTAGCTCATATGCCTTTACATATGCATCTCTAGAATAATATGGATGCATTAGAGTTTTTGCCTCAACTCCAGTCAATGTAATTTAGCCTAAAACATATAAGTAAGACAAACCAGTGAACTCCCAATTACTACATGTACGTGTCTTTGCCTGTAAGTCAATAAGAAATATGGTCCTATACATACGTGTCAATTCAAATCTATCGTCATCAAATCACCTGGTAATATTTGATCTTGCATATAAGTTTTTATATTTTTAAGTTTCTTCTAAATTTTTGGACAGATAACATCATTTCTTTTTCTCATCCACTCTCTTTTTGTCCTCCATCTTTCCATTAAGTATATTCTAATGTTTTCAACCATATCAAGGATGGATTTTTTTTCTTATCTCTAATACCACAAAATTAAAACTTTCACACAAATTATTAAGAATAATATCAAATTTGGTAGTGGTCCTGAAATGTGACCTAAACCATTGGTATGATGATGTGTTGTTCACTAGCCATTTGTGTGCATTCTAATCACACTTGTCGCACCCCATTTTTCGGGATGGAAATATAAGTGTTTATAAAAGATGATGTTTCATTTAAAAATAAGTGAAAAGAATATGTGAAAAAGGACATAGAATGGGACTTTAAAATATGCGATAGTTTGGGTCCAAAATTTAGTCTAAAAGGGTTTTTAAGAAAAAATAAGAGTCGTCACTTGGTATTGAGTTTTGGTGTACCAAGTCACCCAAAAAATATTTTTAACAAAATTAAAATAAAATAAAACTATTTTCGACAACTCCAGGTTTTTGAAAAATAAGAGAAAATGGGTTCAGAAGTCACGGTTAAAGAAAGGGAAGGCAAGGGTTCAATTAACTCAAACCTAAGGCACTCTTTCAACCTAGTCTAAGCTAGTTGCGAGGTTTAGTCAAAATTTTCCTAATCTAACTCTTAATTTTATCACATTCGGATGTTTCCTACATGGATGCAAATATAAATTTATAAAATATCGAAAAGGACAAAATATCCATTCAAGAGTTTAATTGATACCAATCGCATTGATTGCCAAGGCCAAAATAATTCCTTGAAGGGGTCACGAGCATGCATGAATGAAATTTAAAGAAAAGAAAAGAAACTTAAATTATATATCGAGATATAAGTGGCAAAAGAATAGGAATGCAGCATAATGGGTACGGGAGACAAAAACTCCTGACATAATTTTCTTATACAAGGATCGATGGAGTATTTAAACTAAAGAGTTATAATCACCCCATATCCATGTTCAAAGAATAATTCTCCTAATATGATCAAGCAAATGAACTAACTTATTCTACAATGTCTTAAATGAGATGCAATTCTAAATGATATAATTAACACATATAGAGGACATGGGAAAATATAATAGGGAATATCATGCAAATGAGAAAAGATCCAAAAAATGAAAATATGTATGAAAATGTAATGAATATCACACAAAGATGAATCTAACGCATAAACAATCTAAGGGTCTAGCGTTGGACTATCCCATTTCTAAAAGTCCTTACTAGTGTTGGACTAGCAAGTAAACGGAGGGAGAAACCACAATTAGCGTTGGACTAGTATGGTGACGTCATGCATTAATAATACATAATAAAACAAATAAGGCATAAATTAAAACAAATAAACACATAAGAGCACATAACACGTAACACGTAAACATAATATCTAGATGCAAAAATCTTAGGGAAAGCGGATAAAGCATATAACACATAAGCCACATAAACACACAACCTACCTATTACATCGGGGAGCCTAACTACAATCTAAATGGGGAAAGTATGAAATAAATCTACCTATCCTATCTATTACATTGGTCTATCTAATTACAATTTTTGTAAAAAAATATTACTTATCTATTACATCTTGAGATATTTAAACACCTCTCAAATAATTAAAAAACAAACATTAAAAAATTGGAATAAATATTTGAATCAAATAAATAACAAAAACATATAAAACTATATATAGAAACATAAGAGCATGTAGGAGCACATAAGAGCACGTAATTGACATTTAAATGATAATAGGGGTACCTCCCTTTTGAAGTGGTGACTAAATGGAAGTCAAATTGCCCTATTTATACTCAAAATGCACAAAAGAATCATGACACCAATTTAATTAAAAATAATAATAATGATAAAAATAGTAAATTCACATTAAATATGTCAAATATAAAGAAACTTAAGAACATCTAAAAATTACAAGTTAAATATATTCCAAAACAATATAATTAACTATTAAAGAAAAGAAACAATCATAATAAAGAGAGTCAAAATTCACTAGGGACTGAATTACAAAAATTGAAAAACTTTTGGGGTCAAGAATATAATTTGTCCAAAATTTAGGGGTTAAAATTAAATAAAATATAAAGTTTAGGGACCAAAGTGCAATTATTTTAAGGACTTAAGTGAAAGAAATTTAAAATGTTCTAGGCTGAAGTAATATTATTCCAAAGATTAAGGGCTAAAGTGCAAATTTTGGTCCCTGCCTTAGTTAAGAAAAAGGCCATCGGGCCATCATTTTATTTTTTTGGGCCGAACACAACCTAAGCCCAGCCAAAACCCAAAAGAAATAAGCAGTCGAGCCCATCCTCTTATCACTCAAGCCCGACCAAAAACTGCTGGACTCTGATCTTCTTGCCCAACCGAAACCCAAAAGAAATAAATCAAAACCCATTTTCAAAACCCAATCCAAAAATAGCCACAAGCCCACATGAGAAAAAAAACACTAGCCCAATCCATTTTTCTTTTTTACTTTTTCTTTCTTTTCTTTCTTTTCTTCCGTTTCTTCTTCTTCTTGTTCGGCAACCTGAATCTCCTCACCACCACTAGCCATGGCTGACCTGGCGGCTTCCGCCGCCGCCGGCAAATTTTTTCCGGTCACAAAATTTCACCAAAATACACCGACTCACTCGATTTTTCGCGTAAAATCCGTTTTTGAAGTTAATTTTTACAAAAAAGACCCAAAGTGGCCAAAATGCCCAAAAACAGCCCAGTTTTTTATTTTTTAAAAACACTATAATCACCACTAAAAATCATGAAATTTATACCACAATACTCCTTACAACTTCTACAATACAACTATGATTTTAATTTGACAAGAAAACAACATAAAAGGGCTAAAATAAAGCAAAACAGCCCCTAAAATTCATATTTTCCATTTTGGCATTTTTTCAAACAGTTAACATGCATACGTAAAAAACATTTCCTTTTTCTTAATCTAGTTCATGCCATTTCCCAAATTTCAGCAATACAACAACAACAATAAAATCCAGCAAAAGCAAGATAAATTAAAACCAAAATGTATCTAATATGCCTTAAAAAAAACTGGAAAATATCTCATTGAAAGTGGAATTGCCTTGGTTGAAGTTTTTCTGATGCCTGTGAGTGTGTTGGAAAAATATTGGGAAAGAGGAAAGGCCGAGGGAAATTTTCTTCTTCTTCCATGTTTCTCTTCTGCGTTCCAAGTCGAGAGAGAGTCCCCCGCTTTTTCTTCCTTTTGTCCGTTAAGAGCCAGTCGAGAGAGGGAGGAAAATTTTTTTCTTCTTTTCTGTTTCTTTCCGCTGCCCAAGTCCGAGAGAGGGAGAGAGTGAGGAGTAAGAGTGGAGTGTTTTTCTTTTTTGGCTTGTCTGTTCAGAGCAAAAGAAAAGGCTGAGAGATGTATGTTGAGCCCAAAAAGTGAAGTTTGTGTGTTAGGTTCACCAAAATGATGATTTTCTCCACCTAATGAAAAGAAAGGTGCATGGGCTAAAATGATGAATTTTTTACCAAAAATGAGAAGAAATATTAATGAGGATGGAGTGTAGAAATGGGTTAATAGTGATTTTGGTAAAACAAAATGATTAGAATGATTTTGATTTCTTGATTTTCTTCTTTTTTTCATTTTTTTCTTTTCCTAAAACAAACCTGCAAAAATGAGAAAATTACGCATTAAAATGTAAACTATCTTTTTTTTTATCATGGATATTGAGATCAAATTTTAAATACTCAATGAATTTTGTCCAAGATCTCTTATTCTCGGAGTCTATTCCTGCATATACAATAAGATAGATACAATCATTAGCTCCTATCCCTACAACTGTCAAGAGTACTCCCAAGTATCATCCTCTTACATTGCAGCTGCCAACCCTAAGTACAGAACTGCAACATTCACTAAAGTCATGTCCTTAAATATACTAATTATAACCTTCCTATTCGTTCATAAAAACTCCATGTAATGCCTAGTAACAAACCTGAGTTTGTAGATTTGTGATAGAAAGTTCTATCACATTGATGTTCTGGCCCTATCGTTCTAATCACAAATGTATCACAATTTAGTTCTATTGTAGCATAAGCAAACCATTTGCATTTGTCTTTCTTGCATTTTCCTCTAATCTTGTTCTTATCATTCTTCTCCTAACCATGCTCTTTGTCCCAATTCACAAAATAAAATTCAATTGCTATTTTAAATATCTTTGCGTCAAATAGTAAACCAACCAAAATGGTGGGATAAAATCCAAACCTAACGAAATTAAAAACGGTCAGTGGGGTAAAATCCGAGCCTGCCGAGGTTGATGGGATAAAATCCAAACCCAACGAAAATAAAAATGGCCAGTGAGATAAAATCCAAGCCCAACGAAAATAAAAACGGTCAGTGGAATAAAACCCGAGCCTGTCGAAATTAGTGGAATAAAATTCAAACCCAACGAAATAAAAAACGGTCAGTGCGATAAAACCTGAGCCTACCTAGGTTTGTGGGATAAAATCCAAATCCAACGAAATAAAAACGATCATTGGGATAAAATCTGAACCTGTCAGATTTTGTGGGATAAAATCCAAGCCCAACGAAAAAATAAAAATGGTCAGTGGGATAAAACCCGAATCTGCCGAAGTTGGTGGGATAATACCAAGTTCAACGAAATAAAAAATGGTCAATGGGATACAACCCAAGCCTGCCGAGGTTGGTGGGATAAATCCAAGCCCAACGAAATAAAAAACGGTCTGTGGGATAAAACTCGAACCTGCCGAGATTGGTGGGATAAAATCCAAACTTGTCGAGATTGGTGAGATAAAATCCAAACCCAACAAAATAAAAAACGGTCAGTGGAATAAAACCCGAGTCGCCGAGATTGGTGGGATAAAACCCAAATCCAACGAAATAAAAACGATCAGTGGGATAAAACCCGAGTCTGCCGAGGTTGGTTGGTTTAAAACTCAAATCCAACGAAATAAAAAACGGTCAGTGTGATAAAACCCGAGTCTGCCGAGATTGGTGGTATAAAATCCAAACCCAACGAAACAAAAACGACCAGTGGGATAAAATTCGAGCTTACCGAGGTTGGTGGGATAAAATTTAAATCCAACGAAAAAATAGAAACGGTCAGTGGGATAAAATCCGAGTCTGCCGAGAAAATAAAACGATCTTGAAATAACTTTTGAAATCACAATTTTCAATATTTGCCCCAGTGTAGGGCTCCTTTTTTTTTTACCCCTTTTTATTTTAAAGCCGATTTGGAATGCATTACCAAAATTGGAGCTTACTCCTTTTGATATTTGCCTCAGTGTAAATCATGTTTAATAAATGCCACATTTCTCATGTTTTCGAGAAGGCAGAAAGAGTGATCACATAATACCACCACTATGTGATCCCTTTGGCCTTGAGAACCATGTAAGCATGATCTTTCGATGTCAAAACTACTCCTCAAGAATTGTACTGCAACTTGTGTTGAATCTTTTCAATTTTCTATAATCAGTCAGCCATACTCCACTATGTATCACAAAACATCTGTTTCTAATGACCAGATTTGAATGAATGGCCCTTGGAAAAGAAATATGTCACATTTGACCCCTTTTGATGTCGTCCATCTCATTTGCCGAATGATTAAGAAAATTTTTCCTTAAAAAATACTGCAAAAATGGGAGACCGGTAATGTTTTGCCTTTTGTAGAAAATGATCCGAAGATTGTAACCTTCCAAAACTTGCCCCAATATAGGCCTAATAAGAACTAAAAATTTGCCCCAGTTTAATTCTAATTGGGCTTCTCTTTTCTTTATCTTCCTCCCTTTTTTTTTTGCATGTCTCTTTTCTTGCTTTTTTTATTTTCTCTCTTCTTTTTTTTTTGAAAAACGTAGACAAAAAAAAATTGCCTTAGTGCGAGGCTTGCGATCTTGAGAGGCTTGACCCCATCTCTTGCAATAATTTTTATAAGAAAATTTTCATAATTAGATGAAAAACTCTTTGCACTGTTTGAGTTGATTGGTCGAGAGAAAATTTGCTCATCCATCTCCATGAGAATAAGCGCTCCTCCGGATAGCACTCGTTGAACAATAAATGGGTCTTGCCAAGTTGGATCAAACCTTCCTTTAACCTCCTCTTGAATCGAGAAAATTCACTTTAAAACCTTATCTCTTACTTCAAATAGACGAGATTTGTCTTTCTTGTCGTAACCAACGAACAATCCTTTGTTGATAGCATTGTCCATGGCAAGTAACATTCAACCTCTTTTTTATTCATTGAAGACAGCAACCCATTGTGCTCCTTGATCCATTTGATTTCTTCTACCTGAGCCTTCGTCAAAATGCGCAAGGACGGGATCTCAATTTTGGCAGGTATTACCACTTCCATTCGAAGCATAAGAGAATAAGGTGTTGCCCTAATTTAGAAATGTAATCTCCAAGTGAAATGCTCCCAAAGTTCAATAGCAAAATTTGCAAAATTGAAGGAAAAACTCTTTTTTCATTTTTTCTTCTTTCACTCTCTCTTCTTTTTTTTTCTCTTCTTTTTTTTATTCAAGTTGGCTGCTGAAGTATGTACTCCTTCTGAATAAATAGCCGACACTCCACGTTGAATTAAGTATTATTGCACCATTTTTATTCGTGAGTAACCTTTAAATTTGCAAGATTTTAACTTGCATCTTTTCCTCGATCTTAACCATAACACCTGTAGAAGGGGGGATTTTTCAAAACGGTTGAATTTTTCAGAATTCTTTTTCTTTTCTTTTCCTTTGTTTTTTGAGCAATGATGTAACAATTAAGGTTCATGCAAAGTGTTGATTTATCAAAAATTAGAAAATATATTTGACCTTGGACATATCCTACAAATGTATTGTGACAGCCCCACCTCACCCTAAGGCGAACCAAAGGGTTTGGCGGACCGCCTGCCCAACTCTCGCCGGGACTACGGATCCGGAACAGACATAAACCCTTCCAAACGCTCAAAAGAACTTCAAAAAAGTAACATTCAGAACCAAATGAGTCAAAGTAAAAGATACAATCAATCTTTAGTACAGCGTTCCCACGAAAATCAAAACGAAATGGAAGAGCCGCTGCTACGTCACAGTCCATCCCCATACCAGTACACTTTGTTTAACATGAGAGAATGTACATGCCAAATATATGTCATATAAACATGAGGAAACACTTCAAAATATACGTAGTAGTAAGTTTACAAACCAAAAGGAAACATTGTATTAAGATACATTTAGGGTTTCCAACTTCCATGGAGCTATACAAAAGGGTGTTTATACAGGTTCAATTCATTCTTCAAAATGATCATTGGTCCAAAAGATGGTTCCCTATAAGGAAAACAAGGATAACGGGACGGGGTGAGCTAAAAGCTCAATGAGATACCAAAAGTATAAACGGTAGGAACAGTAGAACTCATGAAAAACACTTTTAAGGCACATATTCACATCAAATACAAGAGATGAAAGAACACCACAATGTAGAGGATACAGGTGGCTCTCAGGAGCCAAATCCCCGTTGCAATACTTGATCCAACCTCGTTGACCCTCCGTCAACGTTCAAATGAAGGAACCAGTCCCGTAGAACATCACTTTAACGCCAAAATCCAGTTCACCAAACATACCCCTTACCGGGCCCGAACGCCAAACAGGAACAGGAATGGTAATACTCGAGTATACCAGAATCAAGAGTCTCAATACTCAAAGATTCCATAAGAACAGGCACCCATGGATTGTCAATTTCCTCGACCAAGCCCTTGCATGGCTCGATTTAATTAATCTCCATGAGGTTGAGCTCAGGTTTAACAGGAAAGTCGTTGGACTCTCTTCCAAACGACATCATAACAAGCGCAAGTAACATGTTCAAGTTCATAACAGGTACAAGTCATAGCTTTCAGTTTATACAGTACAGGCAAGAGAACGTGTGATAGCCCCACCTCCTCCTAAGGCGAACCAAAGGGTTCGGCGGACCGCCTGCCCAACTCTCGCCGGAACTCAGTCGTTCACTTCAACCCTCAAATAAAGCCAGAATAAATCCACAGGAATAAATATAACGACGATCCAAAATTTAAAACAAAACTTATGTACATTACTATTTCAAAAGGGAGTACAAACATCGAATATACAAAAGTTCTCAATTCGTCATACTTCCAACCCGTGCCAAGCACTAGGGCGAGAACCATTACAAACTAAAAAAAACTAGACTAGGCTAACCTACACTGGGCTCTCGTCCTTGCTCGCATCCCCCTGTTAAGGAAAACAAAACTAAAGGGGTGAGTTAAAAGCTCAGTGAGGTTCCGAACACATAGGCAAACAATAAATCCAATGCATTCACTACATATCACCAATAATCCAAGATACATGTACAACATAAAGCGATAAACATATTTATTAAAAGGATACGGGCTCACAGGAAGCCATTCATTCGTTCGTTCATTCGTTCTCCTGTCATTTCCCCTTATTCCTCCAATCATTTGAAAATGTATTTTTGTAAGTAAAACCCTCGTTCGTTCATTCATTTCGCTCACCCCCTTCTTGGACGTTGGCCAGGCTCCACCAGAATTCAAGTTAATACTCGAGTATACCAAATTCACCCAGGGTCACTATATCGCCCGACCGAATCCGCTTCTAGATCGAGTCGATCGGTAACGAAGGGCAGGGTCTAGTTCAGCCAAAAGGCTTACATACATGCGCATATAATCGTTCAATCATTGAAAATTTCATAATCATTTAGGTCGAGTGTGATAAAGTACACACTTGCCTATAAAACTCATTTTGGCAATCATTAAGAGCAATTAACACATTACCAAACAATAACAACATGTGGCGGCCCCACTTCTCCCTAAGGCGAACCAAAGGGTTGACGGGTCGCCTGCCTAGCTCTCGCTAGGACTCACATACTCTAGTAACTAATTTCACCAAATATAAATCGAAAATAAACCTTACTTCTCGAGCAAGTCACGTACTTAAATAATTCATACAATTCAACTTATACAGCCCAAAACACAATTCCAAGTACCAACGAAAACGTCGAGTTTAGTATACTTAAATTCAACTTAATTTACAATTTAAAGTTCATAATCCAGGGCACAGAAGCACCACAGGATTCACATTCTCCCAAAAACAAAAAAATCATCCAAAAGATACTAACGTTTCCAAAAGTACAATTACAAAAGTGGGTATTCAAAATATAACATTTCTGTTCTAATTCTCAAAGACTTTATGCATTTCAGAACCTGTCAAGGAAAATAATTTGGAAGGGATGAGCCAATAATTCAGTGGTGCCTCGAAACATGCAATTCACATAAGGCAATTTAACAAGTACAAATAGACAAGTAAGCACTTAAGAATTTAAGAAAGTGAAATAACATGACAAGAAAAGGATACGGAGTTTTCAGGAGCCAAAGTCCACGCACTTGATCAGAAAATTTATAGTAGTTGACACTCCGTCAACTTTCACTACCTAAACTCCATGTAGACATTTTCTCTAATCTACACATCTCCTATTAACGTCTTCCCCCTTATTTTCGGGCTCGACTCCAACACGAATATTGCAAGCACTTTTACCAAGACGGCAGAGAGGTACCTCCCACTCTAATAGAGCGTGGTACGTGCATCCGTTGGTTTATTTAGTCGACGAGACCACGCTCCAATCGACATTGCAACACTTGTACTTGTGGTTGTAAGGCCCGAAGACAACCAATGAGACAATTAATAAGAAAGCAAGACTGTTTGGGAGTAGAAGAGATAATCAATTTAAAAAACACAAACGTAACAATAAGTAAATAAAAAGAAAAGAATAGCAAACCAATTAACTACGCAGCTCCTCTTGAGCTTGTAGGTTAATTTAAACAAATTACTTCAAGTTGATGAATTACAATCACTCTTGTGTACAAAGGAAGGTTCACCTCCTCCTTGCCCCGAACTCCACTCGATCAAGCCAGGACGTTTTACTATCCCTCAGGACAACCCTCACAGAGCTACACTCATGAAGTATTCACTCACAAATGAAAAACTTACAATGAACCTCACACCACTAAGACTACAAATATTCTTTGAAAAGTATTTTCTCACTAAAATCACTCTAGATCTTTTGTATCTTCAGTGTGCCAAAATTGTTTGAAGTATCTGACCATCCACTATTTATATAGGACCAAGAAAGTGTCTCATTAATGCTTCCAACGGATAGAAAGTAGCTGAAGAGTCAGCTAACCATTGGAGTATCGGACGTCCGATGCTTGTGTCCGATACTGTCGGACGTCCGATGCTTGCGTCCGACAGCAGGCAGTGAGTTTGAAAATTTTTCTTCAATTCTATCCGACGTCCGGTAGGCTGGTTTTCTGCGTCCGAAAGTATGATGTAAAACTGATAATTTTTCTTCAATTCCTTAGGACGTCCGGTAGGCTGGTTTTCTGTGTCCGAAGATACTCAATGGTTGTCGGACGTCCGATGCAGTCTTTTTGAGCGTCCGACAGCTTTCAGCAATCTTTGTTTTCTTTCAATTGCACTTGTTCATGTAATCAAATAACTTCATAACTGAAAGTATATCTTAAAGAGTTATTAGTATCATCCATTTGTTTTGTAAACTTCAAAAGATAGGGATCAAGATCAACATTCTCCCCCTTTTTGATGATGACAAAACAAGGGATGGAAAGAAACAAAAATAAGTATAAGCTCCCCCTCAATCATTGCATCCAAAACTTTCAAGAGCCAAACTCATAATCTCAGAATAACTCCCCCTTACTCATTGCATCTATTTTTTCCCCTTTTTGTCATCATAAGATGAGAGTAAAAATCAGCTACCATAATCCAACAACAATAACAAAGAATCCAATATTCCAAGTAAAAACAGAGAAATGACAGCAATAACTATCATATCACAGAGAATTGATATCAAAAGGAGTATCAAAATGAGAAATAACAATCAAAATAATTATCAGACCAAATCATCATTAGATCAGAATTGTTCTTTACTCCATTTTTAACATCATACAGATCCAGTATTATTCAAAAAATATCAGCGAAAACTCAGATCAAAGTATCAGAAATATCAAAAGAAAAAAAACATAATGAACAAGAATTACTGCAATGATTAATAAAATCTCCTACTTGTTAAAGTTAACATCATGTCTAACTATCCACATGCATTTCATGCCTCTTCTCATGTTCTTTCTCACATAACAATCACTTTTCATGTGACCATTTTGACAAAAAAAATTATACATAACCAAAGAATTATTTACATAAACAGGTTTAATAAATCTTACTTGTCTTCTCTAATAAATAGCAAATTCATTTGCAGCAGAATTTATTTTAAAATGAGGTTTTGATTTATTATTTTGAAAACAGTCTTATTTTTTATGTTGGAGCAACTCATTTAAATTATCCATTCTTCTTATCAAATCCCCATGTCTTTTTTTTAGCATTTTACAAACACTTGTCTTTCTATCAAGTTCATTTTGAACATCAAATCCGGCTCTTACAAGACACTCATTGTCAGCATTTAGTTATTTATTTTGTTGAAAAAGACTTGCATTTTCTTGAATGAGAAAGACAATTTTCTGTTTTAGCTGCTTGTTTTTATCACAAGATTCCTTCAAGGCATTATGTAATTTTTCAACAAAGGATTCAAGATCATCATCATTTTCATCATCACTATCAGATTGAGAGTGTATGGAAGTTACCTCATTATCTCCAATAGCCATGAAGGCCATTTGAGCTGATTCTTCTTCTTCTTCAACTTCGCCTTCGGAGTTACATTCATTCCATGTAATCTGGAAGTTGTTGAATCTTAGCTTTCGATCAGCTTTTCCATCTTTCTTTTTCTTCAGGGAGCATTCGTTTGCGTAGTGTCCAGGCTATCCACATTCGTAGCATTTGTCCAATTGTTTCTTGTTGAATTCTTGTCTTCCGTTGTTCCTTGCGTTTGAAGACAGATTCTGGAATTGATTGCTAGGTTCTCCCCTTCTAAACTTCCTTTTATTCAAGATTCTCTTGAAGCTTTTGGTGATGAGAGCAAGATCGTTGTCATCACCATCCGAGTCTTCATCATCCAACTGAGTTGGATCATCTTCACCTTGAGCTGCCTTCAGAGCTATGTTTCTCTTAGTTCTCACGTCCTCTTCCTCCTGCACTTTAGTTTTCAATTTCAACTCATAGGAGGATAGTGAGTTAATTAGAGATTCAATAGGCACAGAATTCAAATCCTTAGCCTCCTTTATTGCAGTCACTTTACTTTCCCATTCTTTGCCCAACGCATTGAGAATTTTCCTGTTTTTCTCTCCCAAGGTGTACTCTTTGCCCAACACCTCGAGATCTTTGATCAAGTCATTGAACCTGCAATACATTTTGTCAATATCCTCAAGAGGTTCTATTTTAAATGATTCATACTTTGCGACCAAGATAGACTTTTTCTGTTCTCTCACGTTGTCACTACCCTCATGAATTTCTCTTAACTTATCCCACATTTCTTTGGCAGATTTACATCCTTTTACTCTAATTGATTCATTTGAGTCTAAGGCACTATAAAAAATATTCATGACTTTGGCATTCAAAGTGAGATTGGTTCTATCTTGAGCATTCAACTCAACTCTTGTTTTAGGCCGAAACAAACCTGTATCTGCATAAAAAATGTTAGCATCATGCGGTCCTTCATTCACAATAAACCATAACTCAATATCAATGGATTGCAAAAAGATAATCATTCTTTCTTTCCAACTCACATAATTTAACCCATTAAACATAGGTGGTGTAATCACAGAATGTCCTTCAAAAAACATGACATTGTTGGTTGTCATTTTTACTCCAAAGCCGATTGAGCTTAATATCTAGGAGACCAAGCTCTGATACCAATTGTAAGGCCCGAAGACAACCAATGAGACAATTAACAAGAAAGCAAGACTGTTTGGGAGTAGAAGAGATAATCAATTTAAAGAACACAAACGTAACAATAAGTAAATAAAAAGGAAAGAATAGCAAACCAATTAACTACGCAACTCCTCTTGAGCTTGTAGGTTAATTTAAACAAGCTACTTCAAATTGATGAATTACAATCACTCTTGTGTACAAAGGAAGGTTCACCTCCTCCTTGCCCCGAACTCCACTCGGTCAAGCCAGGACGTTTTACTATCCTTCAGGACAACCCTCACAGAACTACACTCATGAAGTATTCACTCACAAATGAAAAGGTTACAATGAACCTCACACCACTAAGACTACAAATATTCTTTGAAGAGTATTTTCTCACTAAAATCACTCAAGATCTTTTGTATCTTCAGTGTGCCAAAATTGTTTGAAGTATCTAACCATCCACTATTTATATAGGACCAAGAAAGTGCCTCATCAATACTTCCAACGGATAGAAAGTAGTTGAAGAGTCAGCTAGCCGTTGGAGTATCGGACATCCGATGCTTGTGTCCGATACTGTCGGACGTCCGATGCTTGCGTCCGACAGCAGGCAGTGAGTTTAAAAATTTTTCTTCAATTCTATCCGACGTCCGGTAGGCTGGTTTTCTGCGTCCGAAGGTATGATGTAAAACTGAGAATTTTTCTTCAATTCCTTAGGACGTCCGGTAGGCTGGTTTTCTGCGTCCGAAGATACTCAATGGTTGTCGGACGTCCGATGCAGTCTTTTAGAGCGTCCGACAGCTTTCAGCAACCTTTGTCTTCTTTCAATTGCACTTGTTCATGGAATCAAATAACTTCATAACTGAAAGTATATCTTAAAGAGATATTAGTATCATCCATTTGTTTTGTAAACATCAAAAGATAGGGATCAAGATCAACAGTGGCATTTCACGCAATCACATAGCATATAACATTTCATGATATCTCTAACAAGTACTTTTAACAAGTAGTTCAACTAGCAGTTAAACACGATTTATGCAAGAGACACTCACCTCAAGTGAAGTGTTTAGAATTCCAAACTTTGATCGAGATTGTACTTTTCACCAATTCCTAAAAGCATACAAATAATTCACATAAATTTCCACATTTGAATTGGCGAATTTAACTCGAGTCAACTAGCATTTAATTTCACTCAAAAATCCAAACTAGTATTAATCGTTTTCTCAAAGTGAAATCCACAAATCGAGTGAAATTAAATTTTGAGGTTTCTTTAAAACCCAAAAACTTGCTAAATTCGTCAAATATTCCAACATCCAAGTTCTAGAATCATATAATCCATTTAACACCAATTTGGTGTCACAAGTTGAGAAAAATCACATTTAAACCATTTAGAGGAATTTTCCCCTCAAATTTTTCCCAAACATATTTTGGGAAATTCCTTTAAGAGGCAATCATATAAATCAAGTAAAACTAGTCGTTATAATTTTTATAAAATAGAAACTCCTTAAGTTTGCCAAATTCCACGACCAACTTAGTCCAATGATTTTCATGAAGGCAAAAACTTGAGTTTTTAGGAAAATTTCCAGATTTGACAAATTCCTCAAAATAGGGCATTTGGTCGAATAAAATTCAAGGTTATCAACTCAAAGTGGACCTAGTAACAACGGTTAATGCTAGAAAACATTTTCGGGACAACTTTGGTCCACATTTACCCACAATGAAATCCAAACATCAAACCATTTCTAATTTCAAACAAAAATTCTGTTTTGGTATCTTCTTGAAGAATAAGATTTTGGTCCACTTTTTGGGCGTAACCTCTACCAGATTTTTGTCCCAAATTGAGCTATACAAACCCCTTAATTAATATACAAATGATTTGAGCTCAAGTTATCATGAAAACAGTTCACAATTATCATTCAAAGCTGGAAAAATTTCAGGTGCATTCGGTAGCAAGTAGTCCATTTCGCCTTCAATTTATCCAAAATTTTTCAACTAGCCAAAAGCTACATTTTCACCCAAACAATACTACCCATATAGGTTAACATGTATACAGCCCAAGTAGTTCAAAAATTTGTCAAAATTGACCCCCAAAATTCATCTAAAATCTGGAAAATTTCCAGAAATTTAATTTTTTTGGACAGCATATACCTTCCTTTTCCTTCAATTCCTCAACATCATTTCAACTACGAAAGTGGTGAATTTTCCCTCAAATGACCATAGACATTCAGCTTAACATTTACACAATCCATGAAGCTCAATTTCTTGTCAAGAATCAGATCAAAAACTCGAACACAAACTGGGAAAATTTGGACAGTTTGGTTCAACAGCAGAGCAGTTTTCATATTTTGGTCACATCTCATTCAATTCAACTTAGATTTGAGCATGGTTGGTAGCGTTGGAAACTACACTCATAGGGATACAATTTTTCAGAAGAAATCGTTTTAAAATTCAACTCATAACTAGCTAGAAATCTGGCAACAAAACGCAGCTCATATCCTGGCTTCCAGTGAACCAGTAGAGCAGGACAGGTAACTTTAAAAGACTGCCACGGTTCATTCAGGTGGAACCAGGATGTGAATTTTACACCGTTGGAAAGCTGGAAGAGTCTAGTTTCTAATGGCGCTAACGGCACTCAATTTCGATGTCGGAGGGCAGAGTTATGATCGAAACAAAATGGCTGCCTGAGCCATACGGGAAAAATTTCCAGATTTTGCTGGTTTTGGAATTCATCACCTTTGGTCAACCAAACCTCAATATCTTTCAATGAAACTTTACACACAACTCCAACAACACATAAACATCAAATACAAGCCATTAAAACCTCAGAATTTCGCATGAAAAAGGTCGGTCTTGGCAGGGGTAGAATCGGAACTTTTTGCTTCAAGAGCTCAATGAAGTTTCTAGCAATAATGCACCTTTAATCTACTTCCTTAAGCACTAATTCAACAATAAAACCATCATCAAACATCATCACAGCCATCAACTCAAAGTGGGAGTTCATGGAGCCCACATTCAACAATTTCCAACAATAATAAGCTACCCATAAGCATAATCAAGCTCTTAAGTGTGAGTTGGCCTTCATTGAATAAGAATTGAAGAGTGGATCATGGTTACCTTACTTGTGTGCTAAAAGGTCAGATTTTGGTGTCCCAAAAGCCCCAAGAAAATCCGTGAATGTGCAGCTCCTTCTTTGTCCAAGTGATTGTCCAAGTTGTCTTGAGCTTGTGTGGTGAATTTGGTGTGAATTGGAGCAAGAAAATGGTGGAGGAAAAATTGTGAAATTTGGAGTGTGAGAGAGAGTAGAGACCGGCGGTTATGGTGAGGGGAAAAGGAGGGAAAAATCTGAAATGGAAAGCTTCCTTGAGAAGCTTGAGTGTGGTACAACTTTTGTGCTCCCAAGTCAACCGTGAACAGTGTATCGCGCGCGCGTTTCGCGCCCGTTTCCTCTGAGGTTTGTTTTAACTGTGCACTAAACCTCTAATGCACATATATTCATGTAATTATCATTCACTCTTAATGACCTCAAAATAAGGTTCTAAAGTCCTTCAAATAAATCGCGCGCGTAAAACGCGTATTTCCCACTTATGCGCGATAAGGTGAAATTTTTGAGAAATTCTTATAACGATGGCATTTCTAACTAATACATGGATATTTAGGCATAAAAATATCTATTTTAAGATTAGGGTATAAATCTCCCATTATTCGGGCTCATGAACTCTCAAGTCAGTTACTATTCCTGAGCCTACGGGCACTATTCACACTTAACAACTTTCAAGACTTGAATTGCGAACTAATTGCCTTAAAATTACTCATGAGCTATAATGCTATAGAATTGGGTCCAATAAGGCTAGAAAATAATATTCGAAATAATTGAACAATTAACTAATTAAATAACCTCAAAATGGGAATTTAAAAGAAATAAATTACGAGTCCTCACATTCCTCATCTAACATTTCTCCAACTTAATTATACCTTTTTATAGCCTCTACATATACTACATTTCAACTTAGGACTAATTCGCGCGTCGGTGCGCGAAAATTCAACTTAGGGCTTTGCCGAACGCGAATCGTCAATTAAATCTTAAAAATTCAAATAAATTGAAATGTAACATTTGAATGATTGAAAACAATATTATTTAAATATAAGTACATATTATTGGACAATTTTAATATTTTCAATAATATTTTGATTTAATTTTCCAAAGGATAATGAAATTTTTGAGGTCCTCACATCTTTCCCCCCTTAAAAGAATTTTGTCCTCAAAATTCTCACCTTATCTTGTGGTTAACTCTGGATACTTCTTCTTCAAGTCTTCTCCTACTCCCCAAGTTGTCTCCTCGATGTCGTGATTTCTCCACAAAACCTTAACTAAAGCAATCTTCTTATTCCTCAATTCTTTAATTTCACAATCCAAAACCTTAATCGAATGCTTTCATATTATAGGGATTCGTCCACTTCAATCTCATCTAAATAAATCACATGACTTGGATCGAGATGATATTTCTTAAGCATAGATATATGGAAGATGTTATGGACCTTGTCCATACTTGAAGGTAAATCCGACTTAATAAGCCACTTTTCCAACTCGTTTTAGAACCTCAATCTACGGTATAATGGTTGGATCTGGAATCTTTTCTCTCCTTTATCTCTTCTGGTTAAAGCATACGACTAAATTTTGGGTGATATTCTTAGCGGAGACACAAGGATAACGTTAAGACTCCTAGCCCTACTTAAAGGCAAGCTCAACTGGTAAACTACTTCACTAATTGGTTTAAGAATCTTAAAGGATCCTCAAGTCAATTTTTTTTTTCAACCTAAGCCAAAATACGTCTTATAACGGAGCTGACATTATTGTGCAATCCCAAGTACTTGAAATACACCAGAATTCATCATAGGCTTCCCAAGCCCATGATTCCATGTACTAAAATTTCGTCATAAATTCCAAACCAAAGTAGAGTGGTATATTTCCAATGAAATGATAAGACTTACTAACCCTCTGGATTCATAATGGTCAAAGAAATCATTCATTAGCACTCGATTTTCTGAAGAAGCAACTTTGTACAGGCCTTGTTTCTTTGTCTCTAAAAACGGCTAATGAGAATTTCGTCCCAAACACATCAGTCACGATTCGAGAAAGATATTTGAGGCTTCCGTGCATAACGGATATTTTCATGGGAACAATATACTTTAAATTTTCCAAACAGAGTTAAAGGTACAGACTTTTCTTCATGACCCAAAAATCCATGTTTTTACCAAAATCATTAATTCAAACTTCATTTTTCCCCTAGTAATTTAAGAAGAGTAATTCTGCAATTTGAGACTGAGCTAGTAAAAGTAGATTTATATACATATATATGGAGGGGAGACGTACACAAGAAAGAGGTTTTAACAATAATCCTTCCTCAGATTCTTATTAACTATAAATCTCATTTGGTTGAGGAAAAGCCTTCTTACATTATTATCATAATTAAATTGACCTTTGACACTAAATACACTTGTAAGAAAATGTGGTCCAAATTTACAATTGACCAATCGAGTTTACAAATTTTCAATAAAACTGTTTTGTACTAAATACGTCAAAAGGAAGGGAAAGTTTTTCTTTCTCTTTAGTTCAAAGGTGAGTCGAGAAGGAAAAAAAATTAAACGTGCAATTATCGAAATTTAGGTTTTAGTCCTAAAGCGTCAACATTTGTAAATGGACTCAACATTTAGCAGATGTTTAATGTTGGTCATGTAAATATTTGGTCAAAAGGATGCACTTAAACCCCACAAAATTTTGCTTTTGAAATTAACGGCATTATTAGGAATATATCTACTTGTGGAAAAAGGGACAACAAGTATTTGGAATTATACGTAGTGTTGGAGGAGTACAAGTAAAAAAGTAAAAAAAAAAAAAGGTTTCCGTTTAATTCAAACGATTAGGTAATGGGTCCAGGTCGGACCAAAGGAATTAGTTGTAAAACTTAGAAGTTTGAATATCCATAATAGATTAAAACCTGTCCACGGGACCGATCACAAAATATATACGAAGCATTGCTTAAGTTTTCCCCAGGGACGAGTCGTACTAAGCACTTAACTCGACCAATTCACCTTAACACCAGATACTAAATCTAAGAGTCATAGATTAAGTACCAAAGTTCCTACAAGAATACCAAAGTGTACAGGAAGTTCAAATGAGATATCAAGGATCCTTCACAACCCTCTCTACTTTGTGTGGGCAGCTAGACACCAAATGCTTAGAACTTCTACAACTAAAGCACTTATAGTTCTTTTTCCAACAGTTGTCGGTAGAGTGGTTTGGTTTCTTACAATAATCACAAAGGGAAACTGGTACTAGATCCCCGTCACTTCCCTTGCGCTTCCTTTTTGAACCATTGGAGCTTCCTTCACCCCTTTTTCCTTGGTTGTTAACCACTCCTTGAGACGCAATCGGGATAGGAGGACACACTTCCTCAGACTTGTCATATATTAACTCTAACGCCTCATAGTATTTCTTCTGTATGTCCACGTACTTTTTCTCCAATTCAAGCTTCTTCACGAACTCTTGTTTCCATCGTCCTTCCCAGTATTCCGTTAGTTTCGTCTGAAATTCCACTTTCTCTTGAAGAGCCTCTATTTCTCTAAGCATCTCTCCCAAACTCGCCATGTCCTCGTTTTACTGACCTCCGAAAGTTGACCTTAGCTACTCTTTACTCGGATAGACAAGAAATCTAAGCACAGGTAGGGCGACATAGAAAGGTGCTAGAACACTACTCCTACTCTGGTTGTAGACACCAAATTTTTGGTTTCGAATTTTACTTGTTTAATTAGTTTAATTTGAGATTTGTTGTTTCAATTTTAGATTTATCTTAGGGGTTTCCTGTTTCACGTCTATTGTTTTAATTAGTTTACGAACATTTATTTCATTTATGGATTCAAAAAGAAAAATCATGAAAAAAAAAGAGAAAAGAAAAGAAAAGAAAATTAGCATTTTATTTTTTATCTTAATTAGCATTTCTTCATTAGTTTTTTTTTATTATTAATTAGCTATCTATATTAATTAGTTATTATTAAAAAAAAAAAAAGTGTGACCGTAGCGTGCAAGCTGCGTTCTGTCGCAGCTTGCAAAGGAAGGCTCGGTCAGCCCTTGGGCTGCAATTATAGAAGAAAGGACTGAAGTTTTAGGGTTGAGAGCCTCATATAAATAGAACAGAAAACAGTAGCCGCAGAGGGAGTTTTGGAGAGAGTGGACGGCTGAAAGTTTGAGAGCTTCGTGAGAGAAAAGGGACGGCTGTAAACCTGCAAGAGGATAGAGTGACTAACGGAAAAAGAAAAACCAGAAGGCTAGGTAGTGGCTAGGTTTTGAGGGGGGAAGAAAACAAAAAAGAGAGGAAGTTTTTCTTTGAGGAACGGCGAAGGAAAAACCGAGAGCAAAGGAGAGAAATCTGGGCTGAGGTCTGAGAGAGAAAGAGAGTGGAGAGTGAAGCTGGGATAGATTCGGAGCAAAACAAAAAGGGAGAGGCTACGGCTGAAAGAGAAAGGGAGCAGCAACCAAAGCAGAGAGGAGGAGGGATTGCCGGAACTTTCTTCATCGGCTGTCTTTGTTCTTTCACAGACTACACTAGCTTCTATCCGTCTTTCAAGGTATATTTCCAAGCTATCCATCAAAGCTATGTTTTAGATTTTTACCTGAAGTCAGGATTGCTTTTCTTGCTTCCGTTGTCAAGGATTTTATGGGAAAGGCTAGATTTTTTCCGTTGATCAAAACCTCTTAGCAGCAATCTTGATAAAAATTTGATCTTTCGGACTACTAAACCATTTTATGTGAATGTATTGCCCAGAATTTCCTTGTTGCAATCAGTTCTTTCATTGTTGTTTGTTTATTTGGAGCCTTAAAGTTAAGCAGCTTGTTGTTTGGTTACCTGAATCTGGTTTGCTTGATGAAATGGAAAGCCGCGGCTGGGTAAAATTGCAGAAAAACTTGCGGCACTTTGTTTCTTTCTTCCTATCGTTGTTTTTGCTGTTTACTTTCATGTTTTGTTGGTTAGCTTCATTTTTCTGTTTTCGATCCTGCTACAAAGTTGCATGTTTAGTTGATGATGGATAGGTAGAATTCTGGTTCCTTGTTGAATCTGTTTGCATGATAAACTAGAAATTCTGGACACAAGTCGCGGCTGAAAACTGCAGCAAAGCTTCTGATTTTCCAGATTTGCGTGATAGTTTTCTTGAGTTTTTTGTTTCCTTGTTTGGGCTTGCGGTTTGGCTAGCTGTTGTTTAATCTAAAGCCTTTGATGCTTGGTTAAAAATCCTGATTCATTATGGGTTGCCGAAAGCTTCCTAGCTTTGCAGAAATTCTTGCGGCATGCTGTCTTGTTGTTTTTCTTTATCTTGGGCGGTCATCAACTTAGATTTGCCATCTTAATCTTGCAAACAAATTGTCATGTCTAGATTTGGGTCAATAATTTCTGGTTTGATGAATGTCGCGCCCCACTTTTTGGTAAAACATAAAATGATTGTGTTTTGTGAATTTATTGATTTGGAAAAAATGAATTTTGTTGATAAAAAACAAAAATGGGTCTAAATGGGACTTTTGAAAATGCGACGATTTGACCCAAAAAAAATAGTTTAAAAAAGGTTTTTATATGAAAAATGGAGTCGCCACTTGGTATAGAGTTAGGGTGTACCAAGTCACCCAAAAAATGAAATTTTTAAAGAAAAAAAAGTAAGAAAACCCTTTTTAAACGACTCCTAGTCCACGTAAAACAAAGAAAAAGGTTCGGGAGTCACATTTGACGAAGGGGAAGGCAAGGATAAAAATCCAAGGCACCCCTTCGACCTAGCCAAGGCTAGTTGCTTGATTTAACCCTTATTTTCCTAATTTTTCTACCCAAAGTATGTATTCGCAATTTGGACAAAGACTAATGAATGAGAAATGCAATCCTAAATTCTACGATGTCTCTCGTGAGGTTTTTGGTCCCAAACCACATGAATTGTGGCGGCCAATAAAGGGAAACCTCATAGAGGTCGATTGATGCAAATGGTGACTCAAGTACAAGTGTGCAAGTGTATGAAAAGATTCATGTATGAAATGATGTAAAAGAAAAACAAAGTGTTTGTGTGCGAATGAATGAAAATAGAATAGTACATATATAAGTGAAACTTGAATTTCATTTGTGAAGTAAAGTAAATAAATGATAAAGATGTAGTGAAAAATATGGATTGAGAAATGTAAGAAAAATGTGATTAAAAGAGTATGGAAGTGATAAAAATGAAAGTATGACCCTAGGGGAATGCAACAAGTCGGGTACGGGGGTTGACTTCTAATTTTTCGACTTCGATTTTCCCTTTGATTAGAAGGCGAAACTAGCGTGCTAAGGCTATTTTGAAGCCACACTCGCTCGTTTCCCTTACCCAAGGGGGTTTCTCAAGCAAATGGACCCTATAACTAGCATGAAATGCAAAGGCCTAAAATGAAAGGGAAAAGGTTAGAGGGACATGCCAAATGCCATAAAAACTAAAAAAATGCATGAAATGTAGTGAACATGCAAACATGTACTAACGAGGGGAAATCCCTAAGGGTCTAGCGTTGGACTAGCCCATTCTATGAATTCCGACTAGTGTTGGACTAGTGGAAACGTACATTCATTCATCACATTCATTCAGGCTATGAAAAGCGAGTAGACATGCTAAACACTTATAAACACATAGCACATAACATTTAGCATGCTCGACTAGATGCAAGGCCCTAACAAAGCAAATTAAACACATAGCAACTAAGCATGCAAGACAAATAAGACGATTAAAGCCCTAACTATTACATTTGCTAGCTAAAACAAAGGGGAAAGGGAAAATGGACCAAATTACTTGCTATGCCCTATCTATTACAAGCCAAAAGGTGTACATATACCCCATAAATGAAAATAAAAGAAAGATTTAAAAATGAAATAAAAGTAAATAAATGAAAGGCACTAATAAACATTTAAGAAAACCAAGTAGGCATGCAATTTTCATTTAACAAGTTGGATCACATAGGGAGATACACAAAAAAGATAAAAGAAAGTATACCGTCCCCTTTTGTGGTGCTAATAAGTTGGAAAAGGTTCTAAATTGGAGCTACAACCACTAAACAAAGGATTAATGCACCAATTTAATAGTAAATCAAACAACACAAATTCTTCAAAAACAAAAATTAAAGAACCACTAATAACTATGAAATTGAACCATTAGATCCCTATTAAAATCAAGTTTGACCAATTCGCTACTGTGAGTCAAGTATCTTTCTCCACTACACTCAAAGGAAGCAGGTAATGCAACAAAAACAAGAGACAAAGCATCACTTTGATCAAGAAATAATTACAAAAGATAAAAGTAAACATGAAATTGGATCAATTCAAGGCATTTAAAGGAAGGTGAACAGCCCATGTAAAACTTAAAACAAGTAGTGACTTGATTGCAAAAACTAAAGGAATTTGAGAGGTCAATTTGATTGGTTTTCCCAATTTTTTTGGGTCATACTGGCATAAGGGGAAACTTGAGGGGGTTAAGAGGCAATTTTGAAACAATTTTTCCATGCAAATTCATGCAAGCTACGTGAGACTTAAACTACTGCAACTAAAAATGCAACATGCTCTCTTTTACTTCCAAGACAAAACCAAACGCACAGCTTATTGTTCAAGCTCGGATTTCAAACCCAAACACACAACTTTAATCTAGACCCAAACTTCATACTCACCACCATCCAATCAGGTAGAAAATTTAGAAATATTTCATGCCAAACTCTGGAAAACCATGCAAACATGTAAAGGAAAGAAAAACAAAAGGCTGCTGCAATTCTTCTTAGTTTCACCTATCAAGATCAAATTCAGATTCAAACCTCTACCTTAACCAAAGTTTCCTTAATCTAACACCTGAACTCTGAACTAAACAAACGAGACATCGCCAATCAAACAAACAAAGACGTAAGAAGGAGCTCAAAAATAGAAAAAAAAGCTGATGCAAAAATTCTGGAACAACACTCAAACACAGTTTTTTTTTCAGCACTTTGTTGGTCATAATCCAGCTTTTTTCCGGCCAAAGCCTTGTATTTGGCACTCAAATCCAGCATGCAACTCCTTAACTAACTGCTTAACATATCTAGTTCAGAAAACAACTTCAATCATCAACACAAAATCATCTAAAAAAAAATCCAGAAACATCCAACAAGCCTCGGATGAACGTGCACTTGGCAGAATTCAATTTCATTTTATTTTTCTGCTTTAAACCCGTTAATTAACTATAGGCAGAACTTAATCATCTTGTAGTTTACTAGTTAGTCGTAATTAGAGGTTCAGAACAGCAAAATTATACCCAATGAAACTACATGACTCAAGACAAATCTCGGCAGCATCCTTTCAGCAAAACAGAATTTTTCTAAGCTCCTTAATTCATCACCCAAATACATAAAATTATCATGCAAGGCCCTAATCATAATAATCATCCAAAAATTCAGTTAGTTAAACATCATTTCATGCTCGAATCACTTCAGCAAAACAACATTGAAGCTGCGGTATCCACTCAACTTCTCGGCAGAAACAATTACTTCCAAGACAGATTTTCTAATGTTTTGATTTCATCATCTGATGGTTTAAAATCATCATGCAAAGCTCAATTATCATGGTATTAACTAGTTATTCATGATTACAAACTCAAAACAACGAAATTGAATCACATGAAACTGCAAAAATGCAGGACAAGCTCTCGGTTCCTCACTTTAAGTCCAACTCACATTTTTATATATCAAAATTCCCTTCAGCCACAAATTATTAGTCACGGTTTAAAACCAACATGCAACCCGTATTCAACTACATACATGATCAAACAAATAGCTACCCATCAGATTTAATCCAAAACCAATTTCGGATGTCATAAAAAAACATCTAACCAGAAATTCATCCAATTTTCTCGGTTGACATGCATGCAACCAGTTTTCTGTTCCATTTTTTTTTTGTTTAGCCGAACCAAAAAAAACCTCCCGCAAAGCTTAATCATCTAATTTCAATTAGTCAAAAACCTAACCAAGTGAAAATCAACCACTTTTCCAGCAAATCATGCTAAAAATACCCATGTAATTTCAAAAAAACTCCATCGGCAAACTGGAAAAATTGTTTCAGCAATCCATCAAATTCCATTAAAGTTTCCAGCCATATAACCAAAATCCAGACCACGTAGCTTACATGCAACATCAAATAAAAAGGTTATCTATCAAATTGGATCCTCAATTAAGCTCAGATTATCACATGGGGTCAGAATTAAAATCACATATCCCAAACTAGTTCATCGGCAGAGACATTTAGCCAAAACAGAATTTCTGCATGCTTCACAACATCATCCGAATGTTCAAATTAACATGCATAGTCTTAATCATCACAATTTCATTCGGCTAAGTACACTTAGATGCTCAGATTGTCCTAGACAAACAGAAATACAGCTGCATTCTTTCATCAGCTCTCGGCAGCAACACTTAGCCAAAAACAGAATTTCTAATGGCTTGATTTCTATCCACCGACTGTACAAGCCTCACATGCAACTCGCATATAGTTTCTTCCACTAGTAATCAACCTAAAAAAAATCCAGAAATTACCTCACAACAAGCTAAGCTCCTGCGCAGAAAGTCTGAAAATTTTCTCCCTCTCGGCTCTCTTCCTCCGCGGGGTTTGCTGGCTCTGGTTTGATGAGTTGCAGCTGGAAATGGTGAAATGCAGCTTGGTTGAGGTTGCAGCTGGTGGTTGTTGGTCTGAGGTTGACGGAGAAGGCGATGGTTCCCTGGTCTCCTCCCTCAGCTTACGGCAGAACAGAAACAACAAAAGAAATTGCAGTTCGGCCTCTCCCTCTCTCTCTCAGTCGATACTCCAAGGGAACTACTCACTCACGGCTCACGGATGGAATAGATACAACATAGCAGGTCTCACCTTTTTTTCCCTCAGCTCCCGAACAGAAAAGAATGAAGCAAAGAGTTCGGCTTTTTCTTCTCCTCACTCGGTCGATTGTGGCAGACAGATGAAACCGAAAATGCTCCCCTCTGCTGTAGTGAATTGGGAGTAGTGTAATAGTGTGATAATGGAAGATGCCACCGGCAATAAGGATGGAAGGTGCTAGTATATGAAGTGGAAATGGATTCGGCAGAAAAATGGAATTGTGATCTTTTTTTTTTCTTTTTTTTCTTTTCTTTTCTCAACTTAATAATTTAACGAAAATAAAAGTAAAACTAAATAATAATAGAAACAACAATTTTAATTACAAACACATCAAAATCAATCAAACTAGAAATAACAAAAATTACCATTTCGATCTTTTCCTTCATTTTCATCATTTTTCATCATTTTCCTTTTTCCTCCTTTTTTTTTTTTTTTTTTTTTTTTTTTTTTTGAAAATAAAATAACCAAAATAAACAAAATGCCAAAAGATTGAATTTAAGAGGAATGAACGTATTTTGTGAACCATTTTCTTTTCTTTTTTCTCTTCTTTTCCTTTTATTTTACGTTAAAACTTAAAACTAAAACTAAAAGCTAAAACGTGAACAAAATTAATATGACAAATAAAACTAAAAATAAAAGACAAATAAAAAGGTAACAACTAAAATGCAGACAATCTAAAACAAAATCATACAAATTATTTAAAAATTTGGTGTCTACAGTTTGCCCCTCTTTGTTTGAGTTTTGAAAAAACTTGAGACAAAGAAGTAGACACCAAATACTTACCTGTGGTATTCGGCTGCAAAATAATTCGAACGGACAGGAATTTTTTTAAAAACGGGACTGACCCGAACGAGGAATTTAAAACGGGACTGACCCGAACAAGGAATTTAAAACGGGACTGACCCGAACAGGAGTTTAAAACGGGACTGGCCCGAACAGAATTTAAAACGGGACTGGCCCGAACAGAATTTTAAACGGGACTGGCCCGAACAGAAATTTTAAAACGGGACTGGCCCGAACAGAATTTTAAAAACGGGATTGGAAATTTAAAACGGGACTGGCCCGAACAGGATTTTAAAACGACTGGCCGACAGAATTTAAACGGGACTGGCCCGAACAGAATTTAAAAAACGGGACTGGCCCGAACAGAAATTTTTAAACGGGACTGGCGCCGAACAGAATTTGAGACGGGACTGGGAACAGAATTTAAAACGGGACTGAGAATTTTAAAACGGGACTGGCCCGAACAAGAATTTAAAACGGGACTGGCCCGAACAGAATTTAAAACGGGACTGGCCCGAACAGAATTTAAAACGGGACTGACCCGAGTAAGGAATTTGGGACGGGACTGGCCCGAACAGAATTTAAAACGGGACTGACCCGAGCAAGGAATTTAAAACGGGACTGGCCCGAACAGAATTTAAAACAGGACTGACCCGAGCAAGGAATTTAAAACGGGACTGACCCGAGCAGGAATTTTAAAACGGGACTTCACTGAGGAAGTTTGAGACAATGAATTGAATTTTTACCTGAGAGTAGTTCAAATTTTTGTTCCTAAAGAGAGATTGGATCTCTGTAGTTGAAGCGATGGCTGACACTGGTCCTTATAATCCAACTTTGCAAATAACATTGCTTTAGGTTTGAAAAAGAGAATGATCGCTTTCATTTGTGAACGCAGTGTTCCTGCAAGAAAAGAATAAATGATAATGGATTTGCCACCATTATTTGATCCGGTTTGCCTTGAGAGTCGTGTAAACATGAGTCTTGTGACACTTTTGCCTCTATTCCGCGGTGTCTAGCTTAAACCTTTCAATTTCTGAGACTGATAAAATGCAGATTTACCACGTCACCCAATCCAGGTGGTAGCTTTTTGTATGTTACTCCCTGTAACTGATGATTGAATCCCCTATCTTTGCACAAACCTCAGGGTTTATCATTCATTTGAATTTAATGGTGAAAGAATGATGCATGAAAATTAGTCATATAAAAATCAATGTATATGCAAGATGATTTCCTATGTTAGGCAAAGATGAGCATGCAAAAGAATGTAGACAATCATAAGCATTCATACACAAATAATTTGAGAATAACCAAGAGGTTTATAAAGATACATTTTGCAAAAGAATATTTGTAAAGAACAAATACAAATTTAACCAACGAATATCATATTCAAAACTTTGGATATTTTCTCTTCGGAATCCGATATTGGCAGAAGTATCACAAATATGAGGAAAACCCCAAATGAACCAGGTCACCGGCTGTTCCTTCTTGAGCTTGTCTGTTGAGAAAACCTACCTTGGCGCCCTTTCGGGTTTTCACCAAGGTTGCCCCCACCCCTTTTGTTGTTTTTCTTTTCTCTTTTCCTTTTTCTTTTCTTTCTTTTTTCTTTTCCTTTTTCCTTTTTTTTCTTTTCTTTTTCTTTTTCTTTTTCTTTCGAGGTGCCCCTTCGGGTTTTCACCTAAAGAAGAATGAAATATCTCGACCATGATCGACTCAGAAACATGAATTAAAGATTTCTGGCATCAGTAAAATGTACTTCCCTTGTAAAATTAGGCGAAGACATTACGGACATCACCTGCCAGTTGATTAACAAATTTTCTTATAGAAATGCAGCAAGTGACGAAAACCAGGACTTTGGGCTTTTGTAATGAGGTCAGGTGGGGTGTTTTTCAAGAAAGGTTGAGGCTTGAAAGCAGATTTGATACGAGGGGTGAAATAACTTGAGATTGCACCCTTTTGAGAACAACTCCGAAACTGAGGAAAATTTGCCCCAGTTTGATCAGATTTTCTCTCTTTGCATTTTTCATTGTATTTTCCTCACTTTTTGCATTTTTCTTTGAAAACTAAATTTGCCCCAGTGTAGGTTTTTTTTTTTTCGAAACAAATTTGCCCCAGTGTGGGGTTTGCAATTCTCAAGGGTTATCAAACGAGATTTGTCAATTCTGATGGCTCAAAGGGGACAAGTAGAGATAAAATGTTTTTTAGTGTAAAAGAAGATGGCCTGACTTGCATTTCGCCATTTGCATGAATTTCTAAAGAAAATTTGCATGATCAAATGAAAAACTTTTTGCACATATCTGAGTTGATGGGTTGAGGGAAAACCCGTCCATCCATTTCCGCCAAAATAAGAGCTCCGCCAGGTAATACCTTTTGGATAATGAACGGCCCTTGCCAATTTGGAGCGAACTTGCCTTTAGCTTCATCTTGCATTGACAAAATTCGCTTCAGTACCTTATCACCTTCTTCAAATGCCCGCCGATGGACTTTTTTGTTGTAAGCTCGGGCCACACGTTTTTGATAGCACTGACCATGACAGATAGCATTGAATCGTTTTTCATCTATCAAAGTCAATTGCTCATGACGCTGCTTGATCCAATCGGCCTCCTCTAATTTAGCTTCCGTAAGGATCCGTAGCGACGGAATTTCAACCTCAGCTGGTAACACAGCTTCCATTCCATACATGAGTGAATACGGCGTTGCCCCAGTTGATGTCCGGATAGAAGTCCGATACGCCATTAATGCATAAGGCAACTTTTCATGCCAATCGCGATGCTTTTCTGTCATTTTGCGGATAATCTTCTTCAAATTCTTATTTGCGGCTTCTACAGCTCCATTCATCTGAGGCCTATAAATGGCAGAATTGCGGTGTTTGATTTTGAACTGCTCACATAGTCCATCTACCATGTCATTGTTCAGATTCTTGGCATTGTCCGTGATAAGCGTTTCGGGTACTCCGAAACGACAGATGATGTGATCTCTCAGGAAATTGGCCACTACCTTCTTCGTGACATGTTTGAATGACTCCGCTTCAACCCACTTGGTAAAGTACTCGATCGCCACCAATATAAATCGATGTCCATTTGAAGCGGGAGGATCGATTGTACCAATCACGTCCATACCCCACATTGAACAGGGCCACGGGGCGGTCATGCTATGCAACTCAGTGGGCGGAGCGCGTATAATATCACCGTGCATTTGGCATTTTATACATCTCCGGACAAAATCTATACAATCATGCTCCATAGTAAGCCAGAAGTATCCGGTTCTCATGATTTTCTTTGCTAGCAAATGGCCATTCATGTGAGGTCCACAAACGCCACTATGCACTTCTTTCATCATATATTGAGCTTCATCTTCATCAATGCACCTTAAAAGGTTCAAATCTGAGGTTCTTTTGTATAACACTTCTCCATTTAAGAAGAATTTGGAAGCCATTCTACGCAGAAAATTCTTGTCTTTTGTACCAGCATGCAGAGGGTAAAACCCAGTTTTAAGAAACTCCTTAAGATCACTATACCAAGGAACATTGTCAAAAGACTCATTTGCAACCCAGCAGTGGGCAGGCTTGTCTTGAAGTTGAACTTGGATTGGTTCGATCTTTAATTCATCTGGATACTGGATCATGGAAGCTAAAGTGGCCAAAGCATCAGCAAATGCATTTCGGGCTCGCGGGAGATGTCTGAACTCCAAATTTTGAAACTGCTTGGCCAGAGTGAGCAGACTACAATGGTAGGGTAGAATTTTTGAATCTTTGGTTATCCACTGCTTCAAAGTTTGGTTCACAAGCAAATCTGAATCACTAAAAGCTATCAACTCCTTGATTTCCATTTCCAAAGCCATTTTGAGACCAAAAATGCAGGCTTCATATTCAGCCATATTATTCGTGCAAGCGAATTGCAACTTGGCAGCGGCAGGGTAGTGCTTCCCTTCGGGTGACACCAAAACAGCTCCAATTCCAACTCCGAGAGAATTCGAAGCTCCATCGAAGAAAAGCCTCCATTCAGGACTTTGTTCACTTATATCATCTGCAGCGCTTACAAATAGGACCCTTTCGTCGGGGAAATAAGTACGGAGTGGTTGATAATCATCATCCCTTGGATTTTCCGCCAAATGATCAGCTATAACTTGCCCCTTGACCGCCTTTTGTGAGGTGAAAACAATATCGAATTCTGAGAGAATTATTTGCCACTTCGCCAAACGCCCAGTCAGCATCGGCTTCTCCAAAAGATACTTCAAAGGATCAGACCGGGAAATAAGATACGTGGTATGACTCAATAGATAGTGTCTCAACTTCTGGGTTGCCCAGGCCAACGCACAGCAGCTTTTCTCAATGAATGAATAATTAGCCTCGTACTGCGTGAACTTCTTGCTTAGATAGTAAATGGCTTGTTCTTTCCTTCCGGATTCATCGTGCTGACCCAGAACACACCCTACTGCTCCATCGAGTACAGATAAATACATAATCAAAGGTCGGCCCGGTTTGGGCGGCACTAAAACTGGTGGATGCAACAAATAATCTTTAATCTTGTCAAAAGCCTGTTGACACTCCTCATTCCAATACAACGGCACATTCTTTCTCAATAATTTGAACAACGGCTCGCATGTGGCAGTTAGCTGGCCGATGAACCTCCCAATGAAATTGATCTTCCCTAAGAAGCTTTTCACGTCCTTCTGAGTTTTCGGCACTGGCATATCTCGAATTGCTTTGATTTTCGCCGAATCTATTTCTATGCCCTTCTTGCTAACAATGAATCCCAACAGCTTACCCGCAGGTGCTCCGAAGGCGCATTTTGCAGGATTTAGCTTCAAATTGTACTTCCGTAACCTCTCGAATAATTTCTTCAGATCAACCAAGTGGTCCTCTGCCCTTTTGGACTTGATTATAATATCATCCACGTAGACCTCCATCTCCCGGTGGATCATATCATGAAATAGGGTTGTCATGGTCCTCTGATATGTTGCTCCAGCATTCTTTAAACCGAAAGGCATGACTCGGTAGCAAAAGGTACCCCAAGGGGTAATGAAAGCCGTTTTCTCCCTATCCTCTTCTGCCATCAAAATTTGGTGGTAGCCAGCAAAACAATCGCAAAAGGTTTCAATCTCATGTCCGGCCGTATTGTCTAAGAGAATGTGAATGTTTGGTAGAGGGAAGTCATCTTTAGGACTGGCTTTATTGAGGTCTCTATAGTCAATACAAACTCTTACCTCTCCACTCTTTTTTGGAACAGGGACAGGATTTGAAAGCCAAATTGGGTAATGGGAAACAATGATAATGTTGGTTTTGAGTTGTTTTTCAATTTGCTCTTTTATTTTGAGGCTTATATCTGGTTTGAATTTTCTGGGTTTTTGCTTTACGGGTGGAAAAGAAGGGTCTGTGGGTAACCTATGCACCACCACATCAGTTGAAATGCCAGTCATATCATCATAGGACCACGCAAATACATCCTGGAACATAGTCAAAAATTCAAGCATCTCCTTTTTCTGCCTTTCATTCAAATGAATACTAATTTGCACCTCCTTAACCTCATCCTCAGTGCCAATGTTAACCTTTTCTGTTTCCTCCAGGTTCGGTTTTGGTTTTTCCTCATATTGTTCAAGGTCCTTTGCAAAAGAATCGAATACCTCCTCATTATCACTCTCGCTTTGGAGTTCGGATTCATAGACCTCCAAGTCATGAGTGATATAGAGATTGCCGTTATCGAATTCCAGAATTGTGATATCCAAAGGGTCAAATAATTTTATTTTTGGCCATCTGAAAGAATTAACGAATGTGGGATAATAAGTAAATAAGCATACAACAAACAAATGGATCAAGCAATATGAATATAAACAAGCAAATAAACAACACAACAATGACAAGAACAACTTGTGCATTTTCATAAAGACCTTTGATTGAAAGCAAATTGAAACGAAAACTTAACAATATTTACATGCATAAACGTTAGTTAAAAGGAAAATTGTTTTCATTGCCTATTTACAGATGCAACTTTTCACGAATTCACATGAATGATAAACCCCTTTCAGTTTACCGAAACTCCTTCCGAACGGGCAGGAACTCGGCTGTCCAATTGGGAATTGATCCTTCGGGGATGTCAGGAAATTCAGCTTCGCCTGGAACACTATCTTCAAATGTTGCCCCAACGAACAATTGGGCCAAACTAGCTTCAATTTCGTCAACTGGGTTGATTTCTGACATGATCACCTCGACTGGTCGTGGGAAAGTATAATGCAGGGGTGGAATGTCAAGAGCCCTTTGCCTTCCTTCTTTCTCCGCTTTCTTGCGCTCCTTCATTTCTCTGATATCCTTAGCAGTTGGTCGGAAACCCAAACCAAACGAATCATTTTTCTCCACAATCTCCACTGGCTTCAAAATTCCTTGCAGATCTCGTCCCAGCCCTTTGTCAAATTCATAGCCTCCACGGATCATTTCTTTAGCCATCATGACACTGGCCCTTGATATAGCTTGCTCCTCCTTTGTTATCCAACTGACGGAGACAATATCAGATGTGCTATGAGGGGTCATTGTGGAGCTTCGGCTACCCTCTTCTTTGGACTCGGAATCGGTGATTACAAGGCAATCCTCTTCGGCAAATATAGTTATCAGCTTGTCATTTACTACAAATTTCAACAACTGATGTAATGAAGAAGGCACCGCCCCAGACTTGTGAATCCATGGCCTGCCAAGCAAAACGTTGTAAACACTAGGGAAGTGCATGACTTGGCAGGTTATTTGAAACTGGGCGGGTCCCATTTCAATTACTAAATCCACTTCTCCTATTGGCTCTCTTTGTGCTCCATCAAAACCTCGAACTACGGTCCCTGAAGGCCTCAGCTCGATGTCTTGCAATCCCAGCTTCTCCAAGGTGCTCCAAGGACAGATATTAAGCGCAGATCCATTGTCAATCAACACCTTCGGCAGCATTTTTCCATTGCACCTAACAACTATATACAGGGCCTTGTTATGTCCAATGCCTTCCGCCGGCAATTCCTCGCCAGAAAAAGTAATTTGCTTGGTGAATAACACACTCCCAACCACGTGCGAAAAATTATCAACAGAAATGTCCCTAGGGATTTGAGCTTTAGTCAATACCTCGATCAACGCATCCCTATGCACATCTGAAGAAAAAAGTAAATCCAACATGGATATCTGGGCAGGTGACTTGCTTAGCTTCTCAATCACATTGTATTCACTTCTCTGGAACCTTTTAAGAAAATCCAAGGCTTCCTTCTCAGTGATTGTTGGTTTGGCGGGTGGCTCGGAATTATTTGCTTGAATCGGAATGGTTGCTTCAAACGGGCTTGCAATTTTCCCCGATCTTGTGACCACTGATACTTCCTTCTTTGCAATTGACCTTTCCCCAATCTGTACAGTAGGTTCATCATAATTCCATGGTACTTGTTGCAGGCTCAGGACAGGCTCCTGCTTCGGGAATTCAATAATTACTGGCTCCAAAGCCTCACTCTCCGCTGGCGTGAGATCCAAAACAAAGGGCTTTTCGTCCTCTTCAAATGGCAGTTCTATGACAAAAGGTTGGTCTGTGACCCCAAACACTTCAGCTTCCCTTGTCAATTCTTTGACCGGTTCCACATACTCCGTATCATCCAGAATAACCCCAATGATATTGGCATGTTCCGGTAAAGGGTTCCTATTTACGTTCGGCCCTTGCGCCTCCCTTTTCCGGATTACAATCTCCCCGGCTTCAACCATATCTTGGATTTTATGCTTAAGCGCTTTGCAATCAAAGGTGGCATGTCCGGGGGCCCCAGAATGATAAGCACAGACAGCTTGTGGATTATACCACGCGGGCATACCATATGGGTAGGTAGGAGGGGGTACTGTACCAATTTTCCCGGCGGCCTTCAACTGGTCGTACAATTGGTCCAGAGGCCTGCCTAAATTGGTAAATGTACGGCTAGGGGGTCGGTTGTAAGGTTCAGGAGGTTGAGGATGGTTGTAAACAGGTCTATTTGGTGGAGGAAATCTTGGGTTATATGGAAGGCGAGGTCGGTTTTGAGGTGGATTTGGTTGGGAAATTTGAAAAGGGGCTGAAGGTGGGTTTGGATAGCTTGGGCGAGGTCGAGGGTGGTGGATGTTGGTGGTATATACAGGATACGGGTTTGAGTAGTAAGGGTAATGGGGTTGGTAGGTTGGGCTGTGTTGGTATCGGGGTCTGGGTGAAGGGTTTTGGTTCCAAATAAATGTTGCATCCCCCTCTTTCTTTTTAAACGGCGGCTTTTTCACATTGCTTCCCTGCCCTTGTAAAGCATCCAACTGAGACTTCAGGGCAGAGACATTGACAATCTTCCCGGCTCTCACAAAGTCGTCAAACTCTTCCAATTTATTCACAATTGCAGCAAAAGAACAACCCGTCATACGGAAAATTTCTTCGAAATATGGAGGATCATGCGCCTTTATGAATGTGCGAATAATTTCATCCTCAGTCATCGGTGGCTCCACCTTCGCAGCTATCTTTCTCCATCTCTTGGCATATGTCTTATGATCTTCAGATGGTCGCCTTTTCGTTCCTTCCAGAGTAGTTCGAGTTGGCGCTAGCTCGCAGTTGTACTCATATTGTCGAATGAAGGCATTGGACAGATCGAGCCAGGTCTTCACTTCCTCTGGCTTTAGGTTGGAGTACCAATCGAGAGCATCCCCTTCTAAGCTTTCTGGAAATAATCTCAACGGCAAATTCTCGTCATCCACTGGCTTGCCCAACTTGTTAGCAAACAAGCGCAGGTGCGTTTTAGGGTTGCTTGTTCCATCATATTTGTTGAATTTAGGGGTCTTGAACCCCTCTGGCAGTTGCACGTTCGGAAACAGGCACAAATCATCATATTCCAACACCCCTTGTTTGCTTAAACCTTGGCTTTTCCGGATAAATTCATCAAAACGATCCAAGCGTTTAAGTAACTTCATATCCATCTGGGCAGACGACTCTCCCATTTCTGGCTTATTTTGAAAAGTGTGCTCCGGCACCACGGGCTCCGCGGTAGTCTGAAAGAAAGTCGGTGGAGTTACATGCATGTTTGGATCACCCTGAGGCTGGAATCCTTGCCCATAAGGGGGATAAAAAGGAGGATTTTGAGTATAAGCATATTGCGGATTGAAAGTTCCCTCAAACGTGGTTTGAAATGAAGGAATAACAAATGGTTCGGATTGTGGTTGTGTGGCGGGTACAGGTTCAGGTTGCACTCCGCTACTAACGAGCTCGTCAATCAACTTCTTCTGAGTGGCCATTTCTGACGCCATTTCTCCAAATTTTGTGAGTAACTCTGTCAACTGAACCCCAGGACTTGCGACTTCCGGCTGGGTAGTTGCAACGAACTTTTCGGACGATTCTGGTTGAGTACTCATGTCTACACGATTCCTTTGGGCTCTACTTCGGGATCGCGTGATAATGGGGCTTTTCCGAAAAGCTATTTTGAAATTTACCTGAAATGAAGAAAGAACTCCTTTAGATAAACCAATGATTACTGAATTTCTGCAATTTATTCAAAAAGAGAAAGAAAAAGAAAAAGGCATGAGTTAGTAATTATTCGAAAAATTCGGATGCATGTCCTATGGGGGGCCCTTTTTGTGCCAAGGGTAGGCCTAGCATGATGCAATACTTTCGGAATGAGACCCATTAATCAAACCTGTTATTTGACAAACACTTTGTGAGAAGGGATTCATTGCAAAAACCAAATACATCTGTTTACATCATATTGCGAAGGCGATTTTGTACAAGATCACCAAAGTTCCTAAGCCTATCTAGTACAGAGTCTTTACTCTCTCTAGTATATGGCATCTGGACACGTTCGGCTTGATCATATAATTCCCCACATTTCCGCTTCATCTCTTGGCGCCTTTCTCGCTCCTTCTCATATAACCTCTTGTTTTCTTCTGCCTTTCCTTTGTGCACTTCGATGGATTTCTTCAACTGTACCACCTCCATGTCCTTGGCTTTAATGATGGCTCTCAGCTTCTCAATTTCCTCATACGGCTCATGTTGCAACCCTTGCGTGGTGGAATCTTTCAACAAATCCTCGTATGGTGCGGTCATTACCCCCTTCTGTTTGAGCTCCGGAAGATAACGAATGCTTCTATCGTCGGATATTGTTCTCCAAGATTCAGTGATTTGACTCTTCATAGGGATCTCTTTTGGGCATACCCCCTGATCAAAGAAAATGGTGACTTCACTAAACTCGGAAATCGGTGGCGGCCCCTGAATGCGACCTAGTTGTCTAAGAAATCTTTTCGGGGTATATGAGATGATTCCTTGAGTTCCCAGCAAGAGAACACGTTTGGATTCCTTAGTGCGAAGTATCGGCTCAAAGCAGTCTGTCCAATCTAATACCCACCTAATGTTGAAATCTTGCAATGTTTCCAAGTAGTCCACACATTCGGATGCGTTCTTTGGTAGATCTCCCTCGTTGACTCTTTTGGGATGTGTGACTATCCAATTATATCCAACCACCGGCAAACTATCGGCAACTGATGCTTGTCTCTTAAAATGTCCCGTAGCCCATATGTATAAAACCAAGTTCGCCCCATGGAAAAACTTCTCTCCCTTTCGACAACCAGTACAAGCTAAGAAAATATCTGCGAGAATGGTCGGGACTATAGAACATTGCTTACCCTGAATTCCTAAGAAAAGGTCATTCACAATTTTTGCTGATTTAAAGGCTATCTTCTGATCTTTTCGCGGAAAGAGATAGGTCCCCGCCATAGCTACCCCATATACTAGTGATCTTTTGCTCTCCCATACAGCTTTGGAAGTGAACACAAAATCCGTCACATGCCTCTCGAATCCATCGCGTGGCGCAAATCGTTCAAACAGAATACTCACGGCAACGCCCTGATCTGACCCTCGTAGCACAGACTCTTTCAATCCCATAATTTGACAAAATTCGGCCTTGTCGGAGGCAAATGGAAACACCAAAGCAGTTCCTCGTGTGGGTAAACCAAGGAGGCCAGCTACTTCTTCGAGTGTTATAGTCATTTGCCTATTGCCTATTCTAAAAGCAGTACACTCGGGGTCCCAAAGATGAACTAAAGCCTCTACCAAATAATTGTTGGATTTGATCTGCTTAAAGTCTCCAATTGGTCCTAAAAATTGGGCTACTTGATTCAGCTCACTAGGTAACATGAAGGTGGGCCATTGTTGAACCTCAGTTGACGGTATTAACAATTGGTAGATGCGGCGAGGGCAAGCCATCTGATAATGAAGAAGGTAGTTTGTCAATTACCTTACCCACGAGTCTCATTCCTCCAGTTAGGCAAAAACTTAAACGTGCAGTCCCTTGAAGGGTTAAGTACCCATGGGACACAAAAGGGTTGGTTTTATTCCTAAAACGGGATTCCCTACGTGGCGTTCCCTTTCTAGGGTTTATGCATGATGCCATTTTATTAAAACAATAAAATATGCAATTTGAAATGAAACGTGACCTAAGGAACCCTTTATTTGCCAGGGTAGGCCTAAAATGGTATGGCATTATGAATTCATAAACGAAATACAGCATAATTTGTCAAACGTGCAATAGCCTATCTACAAGGGTAGGCTCTAAAAGAAAGTCATGCCAGACCTCTTATTTGCTCAGGGTTAATGAATGCAATCGGGACACAAAACCAAGAAAAGTTAGTTCAGCCAAGATAAATACACATAACACATTGTAATAACAAGATAAAGCAATCAAAGAAATAAAGCAATAAAAAGGAAAAAGGGGTTGGACCCCTCCCCTCGTGAATAGTGTCCCTAGTTTAGGATAAGGCCGACTCTACCCTAGGCAGGCTATCATGGATGCATGAGGTTGGGGGTTCACTAATGCATCTAGACTCGATGAGCTCAGGTCCCCGAGCCTTCAGACTTAGAAACCAAGGGTCACCAACCCCAAGGTTCTTTGTCGGTGGCCCGAGCGATTCCCCAAACACCGCTACGCACACATCGTGTCACGGCTACGTGTTTGAGTGAATCTATCAAAACCTCAATCTTCGACCAAAAGCTAAAGGCTATCAACCAATAGCTTTAAGTGGAAGATTGAGTGACCCATTGGAACATGCTACACACACATCGTGTCGTGATCACATGTCCAAGTGAGTCACCTAATCCTAATAGGGTGGAGTGGCGTGACAAGCCACTAAAGAAAAATAAAAGGGATAAATAATTAAAGCGTATGCACGTATGCTAGTGCTCGTTTGGAGGGGAAGGATCAAGAACCAACGCGAGGCTCTAAGGTGATGTCCCCCACCCAAATGCAATGCAAGCGCGAGATAAAGCAAGTACAATCATACATCCAATCGTCCAATCATACATACGTGAGTGAGGGAGTAGTTTGATATGCGCGTACGTGGCAAAAAGTCCTAGAAAGGGAAAATGCAATCCTAATATCCAAATGCTATACATAAAAAAGGTAGAAAAAAGGAAAAGAATGGCTAAATCTAATGCTTGGACCCACTTAGGAAGTCCCCAGTGGAGTCGCCAACTGTCGCGCCCCACTTTTTGGTAAAACATAAAATGATTGTGTTTTGTGAATTTATTGATTTGGAAAAAATGAATTTTGTTGATAAAAAACAAAAATGGGTCTAAATGGGACTTTTGAAAATGCGACGATTTGACCCAAAAAAAATAGTTTAAAAAAGGTTTTTATATGAAAAATGGAGTCGCCACTTGGTATAGAGTTAGGGTGTACCAAGTCACCCAAAAAATGAAATTTTTAAAGAAAAAAAAGTAAGAAAACCCTTTTTAAACGACTCCTAGTCCACGTAAAACAAAGAAAAAGGTTCGGGAGTCACATTTGACGAAGGGGAAGGCAAGGATAAAAATCCAAGGCACCCCTTCGACCTAGCCAAGGCTAGTTGCTTGATTTAACCCTTATTTTCCTAATTTTTCTACCCAAAGTATGTATTCGCAATTTGGACAAAGACTAATGAATGAGAAATGCAATCCTAAATTCTACGATGTCTCTCGTGAGGTTTTTGGTCCCAAACCACATGAATTGTGGCGGCCAATAAAGGGAAACCTCATAGAGGTCGATTGATGCAAATGGTGACTCAAGTACAAGTGTGCAAGTGTATGAAAAGATTCATGTATGAAATGATGTAAAAGAAAAACAAAGGGTTTGTGTGCGAATGAATGAAAATAGAATAGTACATATATAAGTGAAACTTGAATTTCATTTGTGAAGTAAAGTAAATAAATGATAAAGATGTAGTGAAAAATATGGATTGAGAAATAAAGATGTAGTGAAAAATATGGATTGAGAAATGTAAGAAAAATGTGATTAAAAGAGTATGGAAGTGATAAAAATGAAAGTATGACCCTAGGGGAATGCAACAAGTCGGGTACGGGGGTTGACTTCTAATTTTTCGACTTCGATTTTCCCTTTGATTAGAAGGCGAAACTAGCGTGCTAAGGCTATTTTGAAGCCACACTCGCTCGTTTCCCTTACCCAAGGGGGTTTCTCAAGCAAATGGACCCTATAACTAGCATGAAATGCAAAGGCCTAAAATGAAAGGGAAAAGGTTAGAGGGACATGCCAAATGCCATAAAAACTAAAAAAATGCATGAAATGTAGTGAACATGCAAACATGTACTAACGAGGGGAAATCCCTAAGGGTCTAGCGTTGGACTAGCCCATTCTATGAATTCCGACTAGTGTTGGACTAGTGGAAACGTACATTCATTCATCACATTCATTCAGGCTATGAAAAGCGAGTAGACATGCTAAACACTTATAAACACATAGCACATAACATTTAGCATGCTCGACTAGATGCAAGGCCCTAACAAAGCAAATTAAACACATAGCGACTAAGCATGCAAGACAAATAAGACGATTAAAGCCCTAACTATTACATTTGCTAGCTAAAACAAAGGGGAAAGGGAAAATGGACCAAATTACTTGCTATGCCCTATCTATTACAAGCCAAAAGGTGTACATATACCCCATAAATGAAAATAAAAGAAAGATTTAAAAATGAAATAAAAGTAAATAAATGAAAGGCACTAATAAACATTTAAGAAAACCAAATAGGCATGCAATTTTCATTTAACAAGTTGGATCACATAGGGAGATACACAAAAAAGATAAAAGAAAGTATACCGTCCCCTTTTGTGGTGCTAATAAGTTGGAAAAGGTTCTAAATTGGAGCTACAACCACTAAACAAAGGATTAATGCACCAATTTAATAGTAAATCAAACAACACAAATTCTTCAAAAACAAAAATTAAAGAACCACTAATAACTATGAAATTGAACCATTAGATCCCTATTAAAATCAAGTTTGACCAATTCGCTACTGTGAGTCAAGTATCTTTCTCCACTACACTCAAAGGAAGCAGGTAATGCAACAAAAACAAGAGACAAAGCATCACTTTGATCAAGAAATAATTACAAAAGATAAAAGTAAACATGAAATTGGATCAATTCAAGGCATTTAAAGGAAGGTGAACAGCCCATGTAAAACTTAAAACAAGTAGTGACTTGATTGCAAAAACTAAAGGAATTTGAGAGGTCAATTTGATTGGTTTTCCCAATTTTTTTGGGTCATACTGGCATAAGGGGAAACTTGAGGGGGTTAAGAGGCAACTTTGAAACAATTTTTCCATGCAAATTCATGCAAGCTACGTGAGACTTAAACTACTGCAACTAAAAATGCAACATGCTCTCTTTTACTTCCAAGACAAAACCAAACGCACAGCTTATTGTTCAAGCTCGGATTTCAAACCCAAACACACAACTTTAATCTAGACCCAAACTTCATACTCACCACCATCCAATCAGGTAGAAAATTTAGAAATATTTCATGCCAAACTCTGGAAAACCATGCAAACATGTAAAGGAAAGAAAAACAAAAGGCTGCTGCAATTCTTCTTAGTTTCACCTATCAAGATCAAATTCAGATTCAAACCTCTACCTTAACCAAAGTTTCCTTAATCTAACACCTGAACTCTGAACTAAACAAACGAGACATCGCCAATCAAACAAACAAAGACGTAAGAAGGAGCTCAAAAATAGAAAAAAAAGCTGATGCAAAAATTCTGGAACAACACTCAAACACAGTTTTTTTTTCAGCACTTTGTTGGTC